>NC_057803.1:99286263-99322045 GCF_018294505.1 Triticum aestivum
GGGAGATTTTCGCGCGGTGGGCGGGGGGAGTTTGGCGCATGGTCGGTTTCTCCAAGTGCAATCCCACGCGTCAGTGAAGAGGCAAGCCGAAGCGTGTTCCGTTTGCATGAGCCGTGTGCAAGACCGAAGGTGTGTGGGGTGCAATGCGACCGCGACAGGAGTGCTGTGAGCGTACCGCATTTTTTCCTTTTAAACTAGGTGCTTCGCCCCCACAAAAAAAATCTGTTGCTTCGTGCGATCCATCGATACTACTACTAGTAATCTGGTAATCCCGACTAAAACAACGCGGTCGGGTCTTTTCCCGCGTGACATGCTGGGAGGTTGGCTTAGTTGGGTTTTTTAGGACGAGTAATGCTACACCTACGTAATCCCAATTACGTAATTAACGTAATGTGAAATGTGTGACCTGTTGATTGTAGATTGGGGGGAGGGAGGGGCCCACCACCATGAAAATCAGTGGAGGAGAGAGAGATAGGCAATTTACGTTAACCCTTTCATAGTTTCCCGTAGATGTAGAAAGATGTGTCCGATCCTGCAATATAGGCCGTCCGATCTATATCTAATGGATAGGAAGGAAACTATGACAATTTACCCGCACTCCTCTCCACATTTGCCGATAAGGCTTTCCCTCGTTCATCCTTTTCTCCCACAAGATCGTGATCTTCCGTGAAATGCACGGGCATCTTGCTAGTACTCCTACAATATGTATATTATTGTGAAAGTTCATGTACACCGGCCGAGATTAATGCAAACACGGCAGATTTTCATTACATTTCGAACTTTTATAGGACAAAAAAAATAAACCCGACCCTAAACCTATTCTACGGCGGCGACCGACGTCCTCCATCTGTGATCTCCATGTACGGGGGCGGGGTGCAAGACCCGTGAAGTGAAGGTGCGGTCTCCGGCGAGGAAAAGTAGAACACGGGAGATGGACCGGCCAGTTGGCACACCATGCCCTGCCGCCTCCCATGCCCTACTCATCCTCGGAGGAGTCCCCGACTTTGGCGGTGCCGGACGTTGGACGGCGGCAAGTAGGACGTGTGGCTGATGGTGCTCCCATTGTCGGCCGCCAGCGTGGCCACTGCTTGTGCGGTGACTTCAGCGAGGGCGGCGACCTCGAGCTCCATCCTCGAAGACAAGCTCTCCTGCAGAGCATTCGTGCTTGCGGTCATGGCGGATGTGGTTCCAGGTAGGAGGACGATGCGCTATGGTGTGGAGGTTAGCTGGGCGTTGCCGCTTTAAGTAGCGCATTCCGGTGAGGCCAAGCGTCCGGGTGCGTCATTAAGTCGCCGGAGTTGTTCATCGGGCACCGAGCCTCTTAATGATGACATATGAACGGATGGCATGAATGCGGGCAGCTGGCACCGGCTGGGAACGCACCGCGCGAGGGACGAGGGTTTTGGTGTGCCAAGGTAGTCAGCTGCGGTCGTGGTAACGTTGGAGATGCCCTTTGCTCACATGCGATCCCCGCATGTCATTGAAAAAGCAAGACAACCCAGCATGGTCTCAGGTCCAGAGGATGAAGTTGGCCGCGCTACACCACTCCACGGACACGTCGCGGCGCCCCGTGCATCCTCGACGAGCCGGGTGTTGGGGTGTGTTTGGATTGTGGCCAAAGTGCACCTTGCCAAAATTTTAGTCATGACCAAAAGATTGGTCTTTGTTTGGATGGTTGCTATTTTTTGGCATGCCAATGATCTCTAGCCAACTCTAGTTCATTTTTCTTGCCAATGTCGGCCAAATCATGGGCAACCAATACCTCAACCAAAATTTTGGTCATGACCCAAAGATTGGTCTTTGTTTGGATGGTTGCCATTTCTTTGGCATACCAATGAACTCTAGCCAACTCAAGTTCATTTTTCTTGCCAATGTCGGCCAAATCATGGGCAACCAATACCTCAACCAAAAATTTTGGCTACCCAATGCTTTGATGGGGCAACCTTGGGCACAAACCAACCATACCGTTGGTCGTGCCACAACACTAACGCCACCCTCGGCAAACTGAAACCGACCGTGTCTAGCGACGATCTGAGCGTGTCGCTCACCGCGGTCGCCGTGTCCAGAGGTGGTGCTGGAGCTGCGCCCCGTTGTTCGCCCCAACGACCCACATGAACGGTTGTCGGTGGCGAGGAGGTCGTGGGCCAGCTCCTCCATTGGACTAGTTTGCGCTACGTCGTCCCGACGGGTGTGCCCCACATGTCTGTTTCCCAGTTTTCCCGGCCATATTCGAGCGTCAGTGCTCCGCGTTGCGCATTAGGCCTTTCACTATGTAGGCCAAGCGAGACAACTTATTGTTTATTTGAGCCGTTCAAGTATAATCATGTGGCGTTTGCTTATTTCTCATTCCTCTCCAACCCTCTTCTCCATCGATCATGTCGCCCTCCAGTCGAGTCCATCTTCATGCATGCCTCATTTGAACATTCCACCGAGTATCATTCGCATGTACCCACCCTAGTCCTCTTTCAATAGATCTTCGGACCCCGAGATGAAATCGAGAGGGAACGAGTGGGGGCACGTGATACCTAAGGCGGATTCAAAATTTTGAACCGGTGATCATAGCATCCGCAAATCATATATAAAGGGTATTCAATGTTCATTTCGTTTTTGAACGTACAATATACTCCCTCCTATCCTTTCTACTCCCTCCTTCCATCTATATTGGGCCTAATGCATTTTTCAAGACTGCCTTTGACTATTGACAAGATTAATAGTACATGACATGTATAATGTGAAAATTATATCATTGGAAGCTCCTTTCACATACGAATTTGATCATATGCTTTATTTAAGTTGCATGTCATATATTATTGCTCTATCTTTTGGTCAAAGTTAGCCTCGAAAACGCATTAGGCCCTATACAGATGGAAGGAGGGAGTAGTTTACATATAAGTTTTATGTGTAGTCAAAGTATATCTACTTTGATAAAAAAGGTATCAACATTCAACAACGCCCAATCTATATTGTTAGATTCGTACGTACTCCTAGATTTGTACTCGAGATGGTTTCCAATTTGACTATTGACAAGATTAATAGTACATAAGATGTATAATGTGAAAATTATATCGTTGGAAACTCCTTTCACATACAAATTTGACCGTATGCTTTGTGTAAGTTGCATGTCATATATTATTACTCTAACATTTGGTCAAAGTTAGCCTCGAAAAACGCATTAGACCCTGTATGATTTGTGTAAGTTGCATGTCATATATTATTACTCTAACATTTGTGTAAGTTGCATATCATATATTATTACTCTAACATTTGGTCAAAGTAGTATAGTGGAAGTGGATCCTCTGACGTAGGTATCCCTGCCTTACGCTCCCTTTCGGTTACTTACTGGCGGACCCCATGCTTGCTAGGCCCCGCATGTCAGTTACTCAATGGGTTCGGCCAAGTCAGGGGATCCTCATCCATAGTAATACTCCCTCTGTTTTTATTTACTCTGCATAAAACAGAGGGAGTGGTGGTATAATAAATGACGCAAGCGAGGGAGGGGGAGGGACGTCGTTTTGCTCTCAACTGCGGTCCCACAAGCGAGCGAAAACGCAAGACGAAGCGCGTTCCATTCGGTGGGCAACGTGGAGGGTCCAGCGTGTCGGGCTGCAACACGAACGCGACAAGAGCGATGTACAGTCAAAACCGATTGACCGGTCGTCATCGGAACCACTATTCACACCAGAACCTTCGCTGCTCGGCCTACGCCAGCCACTGCCCTAAAACCACCCCAAATCTCCAGCCCATTCCCCCACCTTTCGATCCCCTAGCCCGCATCAAGCGTCCCCTAGTTCACCGGAAAGCCATGGTGCGCCGCAAGATCACTTACTACAAGATGCTGACGCCGGAGTGCCGCGCAGAAATCACGGTGGCGGTCGGCGCCAAAGACCTCCGTTCCCAAGCTCACTTTGCGGCGGGCCAATCCCCGAGTTCTCTGGAGCCAAGCTACGAGGAGGAGGAAGCCGATCCAACGTTCATGGCGGAGGTCGCAACGCAGAAGGCCCCCGATGGGTATGAGACGATGGACGTCGACTTCGTGCCGGCGTCCGAGTCCCGCATGGTGCAGGCGGACCAGTTGTTCAACATGGCGATACTAAAGGAGGACCAGGAGGCAGAGGCAGAGGCTCAACTCAACGCGGAGCGCGCGCATGCCGCTGCCATCGAGGCTCTCCTGCAGACGGAACCGGATGTCGTGGATGTGAACGAGGCGGTGGAGGCTCAACTTGAGGCGGAACGCGCGGATGCCGCTGCCATCAAGGCCCTCTTGCAGGCGGAACCGGACGTCCTGGACTTGAACCGGGCGGCAGAGGCTCGACTCGACGTAGAGCGCGCGGATGCCGATGTCATCGATGCCCTCCTACAGGCGGAACCAGACGTCCTGGACTTGAACCGGGCGGCGGAGGCTCGACTCGACATAGAGCGCGGGGATGCCGCTGCCATCGAGGCCCTCCTGCAGGCGGAACCGGGCGTCCTCGACTTGAACCGGGCTGTGCTCTCGTCCGTGCAGAGCGCCCGCACGCTCCGCTTGAACGAGTAGCTAGAGGCCGAGGACAACCACGGTGCGGAGACACACGTCGGCAGCGACGGCTAGTTCGCGCCGGCAGCCAAAGACGACGAGGCCGTCTCTTTTCGCGAGCAGTGATAGCTTTTCTTTATGTTGTTGTTTTCATGGATCTTTTGCTGTGTAAAAACATATATTTGTTATGCAAGTCTCCTGACTTGGGTCAGTCTACCATTTCAGTCGGTTGGATGAATATCCTACGTCTCCTAACCCTTCTTTCCTTCTTCCTCACCTCTTCTTCTTCCCCAACAGACCACCGCACGGGCCGTACGGATACTCCCCAACATGCGGTTGGATAAACATACTGTATGAACGAAAATTATGTGTCAGCGATAGGATGGCTGAGTTTGGTGTGTTCACATGCGACAGCACATGTCAGTAAGGGTGTGTTCCCTTGGTTGGGTTTGCGGCATGCAGGAGCGACTGTGTGAGGGTGCAGTGCGACCGCGGCGTGCAGGAGCGACCGTGTGAGGGTGCGGTGCGACTGCGATAGCCATGCGCAAGTGTACCTCCTTCTCATTTTGAAAACTTTAGGCAAGCTTGGCAAAAATGTGTGGCGAAGTTTGGCAATGCAAGGCCTAGACCCAAACAGGATAAGTACGTACTCCCTCCATTTCTTTTTAGTACGTACTAGGAGTACTAGTGTTAAAAAAGAAAGGTTGGGTTTCCTTCGCGGGATTTAATCAATACAAATCCTTGTTTCACGTGTCAATTAATGCGTATTTTCTTCTCCAAAGACCAAAGAGCTAACCATCTCACTCCTCATCGCTTGATTAATGCAGTGCCATGCAAAGCAACCTTCTCACTTCCGCATGCATGCAGGGGATATTAATGTCCTTGGTTGCTAACCCCATCAATTTTGCCTCGATTAGTGTTAGTGGCCCTTTTCAAATTGTAATTTTGATATACTGGCCTTGTGTACAAAAAAATGGAGGTAGTAACTATATTTGACTTCCTTCCCCATTGCGGTGACGTCGACGATATTTTTTTTGTGGTGGTTTGGCGAAGTGCATTCGACGGAGAACACCATTTGCTTCTAGGAAGTCCTTTACTAGTACTACTAGGAGTAACTAATGCGGTGAGATGGCTTCTCGAAGAAGACAATGGAGAAGCGGAGTCAGCGAAGCGTGAAATGATGGTTGCTTCATCCGTGCTTTTGTGATTTGACGCCTCACTGCTTTGTGATTTGTGATAGAAGGGACAGGAGTAGACTCTGTGCTCTATACTGTAGTACTACATGGGTCCAAGCATGGGAGAAAGAGGAGAGGCGTTGCATTTTTCTATTCCTTCAATCAATCAATCAGGGAGCTTGGGTTCCATCTTTTTCGCTTTGGCAACACCGTCCACAATGGTTTCCACGATGCCAAAAGCTATTTTCACATTTGGCTACACATTGTGGATGCCCTTAACCGTACCACTTGGTTTTCCTCCTGTGTGCTATCTATACAAATCTCAATTATATTGATCTAAAAAATTATAGGACCGAGATTAGTAAAAAGGAGGTGATTTTGCCGCGCGGATGGTGGGGGGGGTTTCTTATTTGAGCAATGCTACATCCACGTAATGGTTTACGTAAAGTTACGAACTGATGTGATGTGGGACTATTTGATTGGATTAAAGGAGAGGATTAGGCCCACCCCACCTGAAAATTAGGGGGGCATATATAGATTAGATGGAAAGTATACGTAGTAGCTACGTAGCCCTTTGTAAGTCTAGGATTAGGCTTCTTATTTTCGGAGGACGTTGTCCTGGCGGTTTGCTAACATGCGGTCCCATGTGTCAGTGCTTTACCAAGCCGATCCGCGTCCCACATGAGGCAGAACAACGGCAGAAGCAACACGTGGTTAAGTTTAAGAAGATGAGGGAGAAGCGGATTCAGCAACGAGTGAAATGATGGTTGCTTCGTCCCTCCAACTTAACTGCGGGAAAGGTCCAGCTTTTTGATTTGACGCCTCATTGCTCATTACTACGCCGGCGCCATGACTGGGGTGCTTCACCCTGGCTGCTCTGCACTATATTCCGGTATGGCACGTGGACCCGGTAGCTTGATGTCCCACATGTTGGCGAAAGGGACTAGAAGATTTATGAAAGCGAGCGCTCCACTCTTACGACGGAGGATTAGACGACATGACGGCCCAGTGAACTGTCACTTGTACTATATAGTACTAGTATAGTTTTGCTGTTTCGCACGATCCATCGATACAAACCTGATTAAACAGGAAAGGGCGGGATTTTTCCCGCACGGTGGATGATACTGGCCATACATTTCAAAGGCAATTTTAATGTATGCAAACTGAATAATTATAAGTAACAATATGATATCTAGTAAAACTAAAAACACATATGATTTATTGTGTTAGAGTGTAGTAGTAGTGTTGTATTGCATAGTTGTTAGATGTAACATGCGAGAACGTGTAGAGATGTAGTTTTGGAGGGCCTACAGAGAGAAAAGCATAATACGGTCACCGAACATCAGAATAAGCAGATTACGGTCACTATATACGTTTTGCGGTGATTATACGGTCACTTGCTCACAACTCAGCATCGGATTGCACTATGTTGACCGGCCAAATGCTCTGCGTGGCGCCATGTTGACTAGTTAAATTGACCACGTTCGTTGTCGGTCCCACCTGTCAGTTCGCATAGGCAAAAGGTCAGATAAACACAAATTTATGCAGGCGCGACAAGGCTCCAACCCGTGCGCGGGAATCACCTGGTTGTGTATGTGTCTGTCAGGGCCTGATGTGTGCGCATGCATGTGTAGGTTGAGCACTTGAGCGTGAGAGTGTGTGTTGGTCGTGTGGTGTACTGGTGTGTGCATGCATGCGTGCGTGTGTGAGTGTGACTGTTGCATGCGTGCGTGTGAGTGTTGCGTGCGTGCGTGGTTGCGTGTGTACGTGTGAGTGTTGCGTGCATGTGTGGGTGCATGTGTTTGTGTGAGTGTTGCGTGGATGCAGTTCGTGTGCATGCGTGTGTGTATGTATAATCACCACACCAGCTCTTGTGTGTTAAAACAGACAGCTCAGCATACCAATACAAGGCCACCTTGTCCGCTGTGCCCGCGGTCATGACTTCAAACCATCGTCCCAATATATTTTTGTCGTTTGTTTTCATTCTTACTAGCAAGATGCCTGGGCATTGCACGTAACATCAAGATGCATTTGTATGACTTGTTTATCTTGTGAGAGAAAAGGATGAATGAGGGAAGGCCTTATTTGCAAATGTGGAGAGGTGTATGGGTACCTTTTTGCAAAATTGCCATAGTTTCTTTCCTATCCGTCATATATAAATCGGACGGCCTATATTGCAGGATGGCAGGCACACCATTATCACCAACTCTGTTTTTCATAAGAGTGTATTTTATGTATTTTATAAGAGTGTAGATGTAGAGTAGATACAAGTCGACAGGTGAGCACGATGGTAGTGAGATAATGTGATGCAACACTAGAGGTGCCACGTGGAGCGTTTAACTGGTCAACTAGTCATGTCATGAGCAAATACAGAGTTGTACGGTGAGCTCGTGACTGCATAATAACCACTAAACATAAATGGTGACCATAATGAGTGGATTCTGAAGTCCAATGTACATATTGTGCTTTCGCTTCAAATACAATGATCGTCACTGCATATATCACGACAGAAAGATGAAACATGCCTGAATTTTCTGGGGGGGCTTACTTTTAGAGGACCTGGAGATAGTTTTGTATGCATACGTGAAAGGGCGTACAGGGGGGGTATGTGATGGAGAGATAGATGCTCTTCAGTTCTCTTTATTATGACTAACTTTGTATATAGTATAAAAATAGACAAATTCGTAGTGCGGAATAAATATCATTGTGGGCACCATGCAATGCAAATTAGCGTTCATACTCCTCCATATAACTTTGTAATGTTGTATATATGTAGAAACTCTAAAATATTTTTTTCGCCACACTTTATTCAAAAGGAATATTGTATGCGAAATAAACGTGAAGAGAGGGCTTTTTAGATCAATGGGGTACGTGATGTAACATGTGTGAATGTGTAGTTGATGCATTTGGCGGGGCCTAGAGAGGTATGTGTGTGTATTACGTATTCGAGAGAGGCATGGATAGAGGGGCCGACGGGGGGGGGGGGCATGGGAGAGATAGCATGAGAAATGAGAGTGTCCTCTGTCCGCCACCCCATCTCACCCATCAACCGCCGCCCTCCTCCATCACACTGGAGCCGATACCCCGACGTCGTCGTCCACTGCAACCTCAACCGCAACGCCCTCCATAGCTAGTAGTTGAAGCCGAGGCCGAGCCGTCTGTACCCGAGCCAGTTCAACCACGCCGTCCTGCGCCTCACCGCTGCCGCTCCAACTTCGCCACCCTCCACCGCACCGGCGCTGTTCCTGCTACGCCGTCCTTCACCGCCTCGGATCTGCTTCCCCTCCTCCGACATACGGCCATGGCAACACAGTCAACTTTCCTCCAAGCATGCACCCTCCAGAACATCGGTTTCCCCAGTAAAAACAAGAATATCGGCGCGACATGTGGGGGTGACCACACCGGCAACCGAAAAAGGTACTCCTCTTCCCTTATTCGTGCAAATCTTACATCTCTGCTTGCACGGTATTCATCCCACAGAAGACACTAGTTGACCGCTTCTTCTTGATACTAGATGTTCCTAGTAGCTCGCGATGCACGAGGTTTCTCCTCATATACTATTTCACCTTAGCTAGAGGTCTGTCGCCCCCCTGAATTTCAATTTCTGGCCACTTGATTCCCAATTAACGGAAGCATTCCCCAGCGTAACAGGCGCTAGTACGCCTATTACGCCGGGAAGCAGTGCATTGGTGTTTATCATATGGGCGTGTGCGGCCTAGAGCTACAGGCGCCCGATCTGGAGGTCGGCCGGGATTAAAGGGATGGCTTGGGCGGCGCTGCCAAGCACGGCGGTGGTGTGAGGTCGATGGGAGGGCGGGGTGGCGGAGGCAGGGGTCTGGGCCGGTGGTCGCAGGCGGTTCGAGAAAGATCGTCAACAATGACTGGCGGGAGGTAGACGAAGTCCATCTGCCCATTCCTTATAGATCGGACGGTTCATTAAAGAATTGACTGACCTATTTCTTTTCAGTCGACTGTTATCTTAGATATGACCACATGTGGTGGTGTGCTGGAGGAGTACCTGCATTTCCTGTGCTCATATATTACAAAATCATACGGAGTAGAATCTAATTTTGTCTGCCATGCAATGTTGTAGAGCTATCATATGTCTCTTGCCATTTATTTTTCAGCCACCTGCTATCTGCTACTTTTACAGTGCACTAGTTCTGCACACACTTCACCCTTACTCTCACTGTTGTGTTTTTATGCAAGGGTATTTCAGACTCTGCTGCCATGAGAGAAGCCAAAAAGAAAAGAGATAAGTCGTTCCAGCTTGTTGTGCGGCTAGGCAAGACACGTTTCAGCACTTTAATGGGTGCAGTGTCAGCAGATGGAGACGGGGAACGTAGCTCTGGAGTTGATGACGTCGCTCGCAACGAACCACCATCCCAGGTGCTTGCTTTAACTTCGCGGTGTCATATGTGGTTGCATGTTCCATATGGTGTCTAGCTTGTATTCGAAAGGCCGAAGTCGATAAGATAAGGAAATATATTTTTTTACATGAACCACCATCCCGTGAGCACCAGAAGACAAATAGCTAGTCAGGGCATTGGCCGAGCCAGTGGCAAGCCCAGCAAAGATAGGCATCACCTGGAAGCCAACTAAAAAGCTGCGATGGTAGCGAAGCAGCCCGCCTCCCACCAGGCTCTCAGGTCCTAGATGATCATGGTCACCACTCCAGCCGGATGTCTAGCTTGTATTGCTTCCAATTTGGTTAAATTGCATCTGCTTAGCTTACACATTATACCTTTGAATATGACATGCCTTTCTGTTTTTGGTACATACTAGTACATCTGTGTATTAACCATGTTCTTACATCAAACTAATGTTCTTGTGTATCCCTCATCAATCACGTATGACGAGGCAGGCAGGCAAGGGGACTACTCCTCATTTAAAGAATGCAGCGTCAGCCTCCCGACATGATTCTCAAGAAACAGAAATGCTACATGAAGATAGTGAACGTAGCTCTGTAGTTGATTACAACATTTCCCCTACACTAGAATCGCATGTGCTTGCTCTAACTTGGCAGCATGATATGTGGTTGCATGTTGCATATGGTGTCTAGATTGTAATTCTTCCAATCTGGTTAAACTGCATGTGCTAGTCTGCTTAGCTTATACATTATACCTGTTAATGTGACATGCCTTCCTGTATTTAGTACATAGTACATCTGTCTATTAATCATGTCCTTACATAAAACTATTGTTTTTTGTATCCCGCATCAATCAACATGATGAGACACCTTTAGTATATGCAGTGTGATATTAGTTGCATCTTTCATATGATTTATAGCATGCGCTGCTTCTAATTTGTTGAAATTCCATTTATGATGGGATGCTTTTAACTTGGCAGAGTCATATTGGTTGCATCTTTCATGTGGTCTCTAGCTTGCATTGCTTCTTATTTGCTGGAATGGTTTCTGCTTAGTTTACACAAACAGTTGTGAACATGCCATGCCGTCCTGTTTTTCGTACATATTCCATCCTGGTATCATGTGTTTGCCTTACATCAAAGTAGTGATTGTCAGTATCATGCATGAATGAGTTCCGAAGAGACAATTTTATTGCTTTTTCTTGTCGCTTTTACTTGAAAATTCAAAATCAATAAAGCGGAAGGAAGTTAGCAGCGGATAAAGGTGCTCCTTCCGAACGAAGGGCCTCTACAGTTTCTACTCCTCCACACCCCCAAGATGATTTCCAAGACAACACATGCATAGACACTCAACAAAGTTGTGTTTATGATGAGCACGTCTCCCCTAGTGCAGCATCACCGGTGCTCCCTCTAACATGGCACTGTTATATGTGGTTGCATGTTATGTGTGATGTCTAGCTTGTATTGCTTCTAATTTTGTTGAATTCCATCTGCTTACTTTACACATTATACTTGAGTAAGACACGTGTTCCTGTTTCTAGAACATACAATATCTGTCTATCACACCATGTTCTTACATCATATTACTACTGTTGTGTAACCTGCAAAAATCACTTATCATAAGACATGTTTGACTTCGGAGTGTGATATAGGTTACGTATCACATTCTTTTCTAGCTTGTACTACTAATTGGTTGAAATGGCACTTATGACGAGATAGTTTTAACTTGGTAGAGTGATATTTGTTGCATCTTTCATATGGTGTCTAGCTTTCATTGCTTATAATTTGTTGAAATGCCTTCTCCTTAGTTTACACATCATAAGTTGTGAATATGCAATGCTGTGAATATGCAATGGCACTAATGACGAGAGACCTCTAACATGGTAGTGTGATGTTGTTTGCATCTTGCATATGATTTATTTCTTGTACTGCTTCACATTTGTTTAAACACCATTTATGATGAGACACTGTTAACTTGGCAGAGCGATATTTGTAGCATCTTTGATATGGTGTGTCGGTGTCAAAACCGGCGGATCTCGGGTAGTGGGCCCCGAACTGTGCGTCTAGGCCGGATGGTAACAGGAGGCAGGGAACACGATGTTTTACCCAGGTTCGGGCCCTCTTGATGGAGGTAAAACCCTACGTCCTGCTTGATTAATATTGATGATATGGGTAGTACATGAGTAGATCTACCACGAGATCAAGGAGGCTAAACCCTAGAAGCTAGCCTATGGTATGATTGTTGTATATGTGTATGTTGTATCTCATCTATCGACTAGCCTGGCCCTGGTTTATATAATGCACCAGAGGCCTAGGTTAACAAGAGTCCTAGCCGAATACGCCGGTGGGGAGAAGTCCTTGTCTTGATCGCCAAGTCTTTGTGGAATCTTCCTTGTATGCGGTAGCTGTCCGAACTGGGCCATGAGTATACGGCCATGGGGGGCCTCGGCCCAATCTAATAGATCGAGAGACGACTTGGTGAGTACCCCCTAGTCCAGGACACCATTAGTATCCCCCTGAACCGGTCTTCAAGTTAGGGACGCTCCTCGATTCTTCCGAACTGTTCTTCATCTTCGGTCGTCGGTCTTGAAAACTGGTTCAACAAATCTTCTTTATCTTCGATCTTGAGGATCGCCGAAATGCATTCGACGAGTTTACACGTCGGGTATCCGAGGAGCCCCTTTTTGTTTCCGGCCTTTATCAATGCCTTGTTTATTTTTATGCCACACCTCGGGTTTGAAGTTGTTCCCGGGAGGCAGGGTCCTCTTGCGTCCAAGCTCCAATGCCGGACTGCATTCGAGGTATCTTTTGCAGCCGAGCACCAACGTCGGACCGCTTCCCAGCTCTAGCGTCGGAATATATCCGAGCTCCAACGCCGGACTATGTATCCGAGCTCCAACGCCGGACTGTATATCTGAGCTCCAACGCCGAAATATATCCGAGCTCCAACGCCGGACTGTGTCCAGGCTCCAATGCCGGACTATATCTGAGGTGTCATATCACCTTGGTTCAAAAAAGTAGAAGGAGTTTAGCCGAGCTTAATGCCGGAAATGCCCTCTATGGAGCCAGCCACTAGCGCCCGAGCTTTATGCCGGACTGCTTCCGAGGTGGTGCACCACCCCGACTATGGGCCGATTTTTTGTCAGTATTTTTTATTGGTGCAATTTATTCTCTGCCGAGATATATAGCCAGTAGCCCTCAAGGTGTGTATCGGTCTAAAACCCGACATGCACATGAAGGATGACATAAGACCGCTGATCCCAGTAGCCACTGAGACTCAGGTTGATTTGCAAAATCGGCCTGGGGATCAAGTCCTAGCTCGGAAGAATACTTCGGGACACAAAAACGGCGTGCTCAGTCCTCAAGACTCAGGTTGGGTGCGGCCGACCAACCCGAGGATCAAAATCTCCTCGGAAACTATATTGCACATAAAATTTTCTGCATTGGACAAGCAATGCAGTAGCCCCCGAGACACTGGTCGAGTGAAAGCACAAGTGCTCCCTAGGTGGTTTTGATAATTGATGACAACATATCTCTTGTTGGACTAATGTTTCTATCTAGCATGTTTCAGATAAGTTCAACAATGGAGTGGCATGGACTAAAGGTTGTGGGAACTCCTTCAAGATGCTAAGGACAAAGGATTGGCTAAAGTTTCAATCTCAAGACTCTTCATTTTACATTTTAGTGATCCAAGATCACATTGAGTCCATAGGAAAAGCCAATACTATCAAGGAGGGATGAGGTGTTGCTTAATGAGCCTCTTGCTTCATGTGCTTAATGATATGCTCCAAAATCCTCAACTACTCTCCCACTTCCACATATGACCTAAAACCCAAAGCCAAACTCGGACCTACCGATTTTTCCTATCCGGCGCCACCGAGTTTCACTTGTCATTAGCCACTGCCAAACCCTAGCAATTCGGTTCTACTGATAAGGATCTCGGTCTCACCGAGATGGGATTGCAAACTCTCTGTTACCTATTGCAATATTCTCGGTCCCACCGAGATATGCAATCGGTCCCACCGAGATTGCAATGTAAACTCAGTGTTTCCCTTTGTAACTTTTCGGTCTCACCGAGTTACACTCGGTCTCACCGAAAGAGAAAATCGGTCCCACCGAGTTTGCCTGACCAACTCTCTGGTTAGCTAATTACCAAATTCGGTCGCACCGAGTTTGTGTAATCGGTCTCACCGAGATTACGTTATGCCCAAACCCTAACCGAATCGGTCCTACCGAGTTGCATGTCAGTCCCACCGAAATTCCTAACAGTCACTAGGTTTACTATTTCGGTTAGACCGAGTTTTCTGATTCGGTCCCACCGAGATTGGTAAATTGTGTGTAACGGTTGGATTTTGTGTGGAGGCTATATATACCCCTCCACCCCCTCTTCATTCAGTGAGAGAGCCATCAGAACACACACATCATTCCAACTCATTTGTTCTGAGAGAGAACCACCTACTCATGTGTTGAGATCAAGACATTCCATTCCTACCATATGAATCTTGATCTCTAGCCTTCCCAAGTTGCTTTCCACTCAAATCTTCTTTCCACCAAATCCAAATCCTATGAGAGAGAGTTGAGTGTTGGGGAGACTATCATTTGAAGCACAAGAGCAAGGAGTTCATTACCTACACACCATTTGTTACTTCTTGGAGAGTGGTGTCTCCTAGATTGGCTAGGTGTCACTTGGGAGCCTCCGACAAGATTGTGGAGTTGAACCAAGGAGTTTGTAAGGGCAAGGAGATCGCCTACTTCGTGAAGATCTACCGCTAGTGAGGCAAGTCCTTTGTGGGCGATGGCCATGGTGGGATAGACAAGGTTGCTTCTTCGTGGACCCTTTGTGGGTGGTTGCTTCTTCGTGGACCCTTCGTGGGTGGAGCCCTGTGTGGACTCGCGCAACCGTTGCCCTTGGGTGGAGCCCTGTGTGGACTCGCGCAACCGTTACCCTTCGTGGGTTGAAGTCTCCATCAACGTGGATGTAGGATAGCACCACCTATCCGAACCACGGGAAAAACATCCGTGTCTCCAATTGCGTTTGATCTCTCCAAACCCTTCCCTTTACATTCTTGCAAGTTGCATGATTTACATTCCGCTGCTCATACACTCTTTGCATGCTTGCTTGATATGTATTGCGTGTGCTGAAATTGTGAATAAACCCCACTCAAACCGAAATAGCTTAAAATTGCAACTTTAGCACTAAGTGTCTAATCACCCCCCCTCTAGACACATCTACTTCTAGATCCTACAAGTGGTATCAGAGCTTTGGTCTCCATTGCCTTGGTTTAATCACCATTGGAGGAAGATGGATGTGTCTACTCTAGGGAGTCTTAGACATAGAGTGCCTATTCTTGATGGAAAGTATTTTCATGAGTGGAAAAATGAAATGCTTGTAATCTTCAATCAATATCATTTGAACAAGTATATTGCTAGCCCTTGTGCACCCCATATTGATCCCTTGCATCCTACCCTAGATGAAGATATTGACATGATTCGCAATCTTAGAACTATTAAGCTCATCATTAGAGGATTGCCCAAAGATTTGATTGCTAGTTTGCCTACTCAAAATTGCGCCTATACTATATGGAAATTTCTTGGGGAACGGTTTCCCGATCACTTCTTAAAAACTTTTGATGAAATTCTCCATAAATCTATTGCCTTGAGTAAGATGAACTCTAGTGATCCTAGTTTTGGCAAATGTCTTCTTGAACTTGCAAATATTAAATATGCTAAAGGAGATATTGGAATCATTAATGATATCATACTCAAAGCTATAAGAATTCATAAAAGTAACCACTTTGATCATTTATCTAATGAATTACCCTCTCTAGGAAATGATGAGTCACAAGATCATGATGAACATGAATATTATGATGATGATGATAGTGACTCCGATCTTGATAATGCAATGAGACATTTTAGTCTTATGGCAAATCTTCGGGGATATGAATCAGGAGGAAAGGAATGGGTCCTTGATAGTGGATCCACTGATCATATGACCGGAGATGAAGAGATGTTCTTTGAACTTGCTGAAAACAACGGCCCTCGAAAATATGTCACCTTTGGTGATAATTCAAAGGGTAAAGTGATTGGCCTTGGTAAGGTGGCCATCTCACATGATAGTTCCATTCAAAATGTCATGCTCGTTGAATCTCTTGGCTACAACTTACTTTCAGTATCTAGACTTGCTGATTTCGGTTTGAATGTCCTATTTACTGAGGTAGATTGCCAAGTATTTCGTCGAGACAATCATAAAATGGTCTTTACGGGTATGCGTAGAGGTGATCTTTACATTGTCAATTTCTCTAAAAAGGCACAACCTAAAACTTGCTTTGTTGCTAAATCCTCAAAAGGTTGGTTGTGGCATAGACGACTAGGTCACGTTGGCATGAGAAACCTTGACAAGCTTATTAAAGGAAATCATATCCTTGGAGTTAACGATGTCATATTTGATAAGGATAGACTTTGCAGTGCTTGTCAAGCAGGTAAACAGGTTGGAGGAAGACATCCCGTGAAGAACATCATGACCACAAGGAGGCCACTCGAGCTGCTTCACATGGATCTTTTTGGTCCCAACGCCTACAAGAGTCTCGGTGGAAATTCTTTTGGTCTAGTTATAGTTGATGATTTTTCAAGATTTACGTGGGTGTTCTTTCTTACTGACAAGTCGCAGGTCCAGAAGATCTTCAGAAACTTCGCTAGGAAGGCCCAAAATCAGTTTGATGTGAAGATCAAGAAGGTTCGGAGTGACAACGGAACGGAGTTCAAGAACGCAAATGTGGACACCTTTCTTGATGAAGAAGGGATTTCACACGAGTTCTCGGCTACGTACACACCTCAACAAAATGGAGTTGTTGAGATGAAGAACCGGACGCTCATCGAAATGGCAAGAACGATGCTTGATGAATACAAGACGCCAAAGCACTTTTGGGCAGAAGCGGTTGAGACAGCTTGTCACGCAACAAATCGCTTATATCTTCACAAGGTACTCGGCAAGACGGCATACGATCTCCTCACCAGTAACAAGCCTCAAGTTGGATACTTTCGAGTATTCGGCTCAAAGTGCTACATTCTTGATAAGCATCGTCGTTCAAAATTTGCTCCTAAATCTCATGAAGGTTTTCTACTTGGTTATGGCTCAAACTCTCACACTTACCGTGTCTACAACAATTTCACCCGAAAGGTTGAAGAGACGGTAGATGTGAAGTTTGATGAATCTAATGGCTCGCAAGTAGAGCAATTGCCAATTGATGTAGGAGACAAAGACCCTTCGGAAGCAATTCAAGACTTGTCCATTGGGAAAATTCGTCCAACGGAGGTGAAGGAGAGTACTTCATCCGTCCAAGTGGAAGCTTCTACTTCACAACAAGGTGAACCAAGAATCGACACGGAAGCATCCACAAGTGGGACACACCAAGATGAAGAAAACGAGGAAGTACGTCAAGATGAACATCAACAACCTCCTTCTCCACCACGACAAGAGAACGACGACGTCAACAATAAAGAAGGCCAAGAAGAAGAACAAGATGAAGAAGATGTTCAACGAAGACCCAAGCAAAAGCTCTCACGAGTTCGAGCAAGAATTGCCAAAGATCATCCAGTCGAGCAAATCCTCAATGATATACAAACCGGGAGAATCACTCGCTCAAGAACTCGTTTAGCTAACTTTTGTGAAAACTATTCATTCGTCTCTAGCATTGAACCAATGAAGGTTGAAGAAGCATTGGAAGATCCGGATTGGATAAACGCTATGCATGAAGAGCTACATAATTTTGAGAGAAACCAAGTTTGCACATTGGTTGAGAAGCCCGACAACAACCACAACATCATTGGTACCAAATGGGTGTTTCGCAACAAGCAAGATGAAGATGGACAAGTGGTCCGCAACAAAGCATGTCTCGTCGCCCAAGGATACACACAAGTCTAAGGTATGGACTATGGTGAGACGTATGCTCCCGTTGCTAGACTTGAATCCATTCGCATCTTACTTGCCTATGCTAATCACCATAATATCACCTTGTACCAAATGGACATTAAAAGTGCTTTTCTAAATGGAGAAATAGAGGAGGAAGTTTATGTCAAACAACCTCCCGGCTTTTTCAATCCTAAGAAACCAAATCATGTTTACAAACTTCACAAAGCTCTTTATGGTCTTAAGCAAGCTCCTAGAGCATGGTATAAATGCTTGACCAAGTTCCTTACTACAAGTGGTTTTGAAATTGGTAAAATTGATTCTACTCTTTTTACTAAAAGGGTTAATGGAGAACTATTTGTATGCCAAATTTATGTTGATGACATCATATTTGGTTCAACTAACCCTCTCTTTAGTGAAAAGTTTGGAAAGCTAATGTCAGAGAAGTTTGAGATGTCTATGATGAGTGAACTCAAATTCTTTCTCGGTTTGCAAATCAAGCAAACTAAGGAAGGTACATTTGTCTCTCAAACAAAGTACATCAAGGACTTATTCAAGAAGTTTAATATGCAAGAATGCAAAGGTATGTCTACACCCATGCCTACTAGTGGACATAATGATTTGACCAAAGATGGTGAACCTGTTGATCAAAAAGTTTATCGCTCTATGATTGGTTCATTGTTATACCTATGTGCTTCACGTCCCGATATAATGCTAAGTGTGTGCATGTGTGCACGATATCAAGCTGCTCCTAAAGATTGTCATCTTAAGTCTATGAAAAGGATAGTGAGATATTTAATCCATACACCAAATTTTGGCATTTGGTATCCTAAGAGGTCTTCCTTTGATCTTGTTGGCTATTCCGACTCGGATTATGCCGGAGACAAGGTTGATAGAAAGTCCACTTCGGGTACTTGTCAATTTCTTGGTAGATCTCTTGTGTCTTGGTCTTCCAAGAAACAAAACTCGATATCCTTATCCACCGCCGAAGCAGAATACATTGCCGCTGGTTCATGTTGTGCTCAATTACTTTGGATTGCCCAAACTCTTAAAGATTATGGGATTTATGTGAAACATGTTCCACTGCTTTGTGACAATGAAAGTGCTATCAAAATTGGTCATAATCCTGTACAACATTCTCGAACTAAGCATATTGAAGTTCGTCATCATTTCATTCGAGATCATGTTGCTAAGGGTGACATCAATCTTAAGCATGTTCGCACCGATAAGCAATTAGCGGATATATTCACTAAACCGCTTGATGAGAAAGTGTTTTGCAGGCTGAGAGGAGAATTGAACATCATTGATGCTTCGAACTTGGAGTAGAAACTCCATGGGATCCATGCAAGACATGAGCTTATGACTAATCCATGATGTATCACTTATGATAACTATCTTATGTCTTGGATATATTTGCACCTTGCATGTTGTCTAACCCATGTAGGTGCTTGGTTGAATCTAATTTCATGAGATTGCGACTCACTCACATCTTGAGCAATCTCTACATCACCAAGACTCTACACAATGGTGGTTAAAGACAAGGAAGCACGAAACCATTCAAACATATCCTTTGACAAATTCTATGTTAAGCCTCATGATTGTCACTTTTGGATACACAAGTGCTCTTCCTTGCAAGAACTAACCCATGTAGGTAGATGAACTCAAACTCCAAGTGGTGCTCCCAACTCTTGATGAACTACATCAATCTTGAGCACCCACACAAGTTCAACTACATGAGCAAGAACCACATCACCACCCAAGGTATGTTATTCCATCTTAGAGAAGCTTCACTCCAAGACATGAGTCAAAGCAACTCAACAAGATGTGAATACATCAAGATGCTTAAACGAAAAATGGTGACCCCATTTTGAGCTTAAACGATGAGTATGACCTATGATCAAGTGTTCTCACTTGACTCCTAAGTCAATGTACTCTAACATAGGTGACTATGTCACCGCCCAATTCTAGATGAAGTTCTCTTGTGTTCTTTTCTGAGTCACTGCATTTGTCCCTTGCATATTTGTTTCCTTCTTTTTCAAACAAAACAAAAACAAAAACTTCATCTAGAAACTTTCACTCGTTTCCTTTTTTGTTCTTGTTCTGCATATTTCTGCATCAAATTCCTTGCAAATCCTTCAGCTAATTTATTGCAAATCTTTGTGAGATCTTACTTGACTAGTGAGCTGAGGTGACAAGTGTTTTTCTCTGTGTAAACTCGGTTTCACCGACTTGCAAATTTCGGTCCAACCGAATCTTCTTGGTACCACCGAAATATGCCACTCGGTGCCACCGACTTTGCAATCAGAAAAACAGTTTGCCACTTGTTCTACCTTTCCTGTGATCTAGCTCCACTCAATGAATCTTGTCCTCCACAAGCATCACAATTTTATCCTCTACTTTGTGCTGAATCTCAAGGACCAAACCTATACGACGGATTCCAGAAAGCCCTTCTTGGAAATTGATGTCAAAGGGGGAGAGAGAGATCACATCAAAGCTTATCATCAGGGAGAGAGAGATCACATCAAAAGAAAGTACTAAGGGGGAGAGAATACTCAAGGATCCCAGATGCTTGATGTTCAAGAGGAGAGATGCCACATGTCTTTTTGGGGGAAAGACATGTTCATATGAACTCATTAAGTTCTATTCATATCTTTCAGCTCTGATTTTCTGTTTCCTATCTTCTCCCAATATCCCATGTACGATTCAGGGGGAGCAAGACACCTAAGGAAAAGAAATCAGTCAAATTCATTGCATATCTTTATTCTTGGGGACATGTTGAATTCAATATGGTACCTTGTACTCACTCTCTACATGTCATCCCAGTCTTGGTATTCTTGTGGTTTCTTTGGTTTGCTCTGGCTAGTGGACGAACATGTGTTATCTAACCTTGTTTGTAGGTTCATTCCATCCTAAGCCAACTCGAGACCACAAGGTAAGTATATGCATCAAAATCATGAGTATGAGGAATTCTTGCTTATGTACATACTGTTTGCAAGAAGGACTCATGAGCATGAAGGTATTTTCCTTGATAATCTTTTGCTCTGAAGCATACGGCCAAGATGCATGTAACACATTGCCTACTCTGTCATGGTTATGCTCTCACATGTCTCTATATTCATATTTACATGAGTGCATACATGTATGGGGAGCCTATGCTCGTTACATGTCCTTCCAAAGCTTTACTTGCTGTTCTTTATATCTTTATCTAAGGCTTTCATGTATGTTGCCATCAATTACCAAAAAGGGGGAGATTGAAAGCACAAGTGCTCCCTAGGTGGTTTTGATAATTGATGACAACATATCTCTTGTTGGACTAATGTTTCTATCTAGCATGCTTCAGATAAGTTCAACAATGGAGTGGCATGGACTAAAGGTTGTGGGAACTCCTTCAAGATGCTAAGGACAAAGGATTGGCTAAAGCTTCAAGCTCAAGACTCTTCATTTTACATTTTAGTGATCCAAGATCACATTGAGTCCATAGGAAAAGCCAATACTATCAAGGAGGGATGAGGTGTTGCTTAATGAGCCTCTTGCTTCATGTGCTTAATGATATGCTCCAAAATCCTCAACTACTCTCCCACTTCCACATATGACCTAAAACCCAAAGCCAAACTCGGACCTACCGATTTTTCCTATCTGGCGCCACCGAGTTTCACTTGTCATTAGCCACTGCCAAACCCTAGCAATTCGGTTCTACCGATAAGGATCTCGGTCTCACCGAGATGGGACTACAAACTCTCTGTTACCTATTGCAATATTCTCGGTCCCACCGAGATATGCAATCGGTCCCACCGAGATTGCAATGTAAACTCAGTGTTTCCCTTTGTAACTTTTCGGTCTCACCGAGTTACACTCGGTCTCACCGAAAGAGCAAATCGGTCCCACCGAGTTTGCCTGACCAACTCTCTGGTTAGCTAATTACCAAATTCGGTCGCACCGAGTTTGTGTAATCAGTCTCATCGAGATTACGTTATGCCCAAACCCTAACCGAATCGGTCCTACCGAGTTGCATGTCAGTCCCACCGAAATTCCTAACGGTCACTAGGTTTACTATTTCGGTCAGACCGAGTTTTCTGATTCGGTCCCACCGAGATTGGTAAATTGTGTGTAACGGTTGGATTTTGTGTGGAGGCTATATATACCCCTCCACCCCCTCTTCATTCAGTGAGAGAGCCATCAGAACACACACATCATTCCAACTCATTTGTTCTGAGAGAGAACCACCTACTCATGTGTTGAGATCAAGACATTCCATTCCTACCATATGAATCTTGATCTCTAGCCTTCCCAAGTTTCTTTTCACTCAAATCTTCTTTCCACCAAATCCAAATCCTATGAGAGAGAGTTGAGTGTTGGGGAGACTATCATTTGAAGCACAAGAGCAAGGAGTTCATTACCTACACACCATTTGTTACTTCTTGGAGAGTGGTGTCTCCTAGATTGGCTAGGTGTCACTTGGGAGCCTCCGACAAGATTGTGGAGTTGAACCAAGGAGTTTGTAAGGGCAAGGAGATCGCCTACTTCGTGAAGATCTACCGCTAGTGAGGCAAGTCCTTCGTGGGCGATGGCCATGGTGGGATAGACAAGGTTGCTTCTTCGTGGACCCTTTGTGGGTGGTTGCTTCTTCGTGGACCCTTCGTGGGTGGAGCCCTGTGTGGACTCGCGCAACCGTTACCCTTCGTGGGTTGAAGTCTCCATCAACGTGGATGTAGGATAGCACCACCTATCCGAACCACGGGAAAAACATCCGTGTCTCCAATTGCGTTTGATCTCTCCAAACCCTTCCCTTTACATTCTTTCAAGTTGCATGATTTACATTCCGCTGCTCATACACTCTTTGCATGCTTGCTTGATATGTATTGTGTGTGCTGAAATTGTGAATAAACCCCACTTAAACCAAAATAGCTTAAAAATTGCAACTTTAGCACTAAGTGGCTAATCACCCCCCCCCCTCTAGACACATCTACTTCTAGATCCTACATCGGGTGGCAACACTAGATCAGGGGATCGATGTGCCCCTTTAATATTTGTAAATAATAAGCCCGAAGCCCAGTAGCCCCCGAGCCTTAGTGGGGGCACGGGTGGCCGAATTAAGGATCAATATCCATAGTAAAATCACAAATTATGTGTAATGACTCTATGTATCCAAGTACTTTATGTCATTAATGCTCGGATCCGCATTGTACAAAACTTTGTTGACCAACCATCGGCTTCCACCTCCTTGGCCAGTAGCCGAGGAGTGTTTGTCCTACTTTATAAAGCCTTTATGAGGGCAAAGATTTACGACAAACAAGGCAATCTGGCCACACAGTTTTATAAACAAAGGTACGCAGAGAGATATGTTATATTACTGTTTAACAGAAGAAATGTATTCCAAAGAAAATAGTCCCGCTATCGGTTCCTTTCTTTGGGTTGTCATGCTAAGCATGATCATGAAACCTCAGCTCGAATGTAAGAGCAAAATATCGATGATTTAGTTTGGGAGGCCAGTTAATAGCCCCCGGTAGTGTTCGGAGACAGTCGAGGTCAAGCCGTAAACACTTCGGCCAATGTTATGAATGGCCCGTCATAGTCATCGGATCGCTGACCAGTTTACGCTTATTGTGACAGTTAGTTTTCGGCTTTATCCACTAACATGCTTAACCATGTGAGCTGGAAGTACAATCGCAGTGGTTCTCCCTTTGCACGCCTAGCCGAACAAAACAGAACGTAGGAAGCAAGTGCAGGAGCCGGGCAACCCAACTATTGACCGAAGACACAATTCGAAACTGATGCATATATAGCAATATCTGAGAATCTTTTTGCCGAATCCCTAAAGGTGTCCGGCGTTGCACTGCAAGACTAATGATGGAAAAGCACAAATAGTTTAAAAGTGCCAAAAAGCTTGGAAAACCAAGAAACGTCAGTAAAAACATGACGTCCGAACAAGATCAAGTGTTCGGTGCCAATCCGAAAATTGGTCTTAGAAAAAAGAAGTGCTTCTGCCGTTCTTTAACATGACACATCCTATCTCAAGACTTCGAGCGGGTCAGCCTACGGCTTCAACCTCCTATCCCGAGGGCGGAGTACTTCTCATTAGGCCAGTTTAGCAAACTAAACTCTAGCGGCTTTGAGAGAGAAATTAGGCTCCCCGGCTAGTGACCGCACACTTGCGTCGAAAAAAGGATTAAAAATAATAATAGAACTTTGCAATGACTGATAAGAAGAACACTTATTATAAAACGGCTCAAATAAACTTAAGAGCCCCCAAGTGACTTGGGTAGAAGAATGATTGCATGTACCGAAGTACTTATATCATATCTATGTTCAACCGAACTTTAAATGCGTCTTAACCGACCGTCGACTTCTCCCTCTTCGGTTAAGGACCGAAAAGTGTTATGTACTCCATCGGTCGAGAATATCGATGGTGTTTCCAATAACCAGGCAATCAGGCCATAAGGCTGTAACAGACAAAGCGCACTCAGGGAACTTATGCTATATTACTGCGAAGAGTAAGAAGCATCTTTGAAGAAAATAGTACCCCCACCGATACCTTTCTTAGATGCTCATTGTTATTATGAGACTTGTGCAATAGATTTGTACTCATGAGTTCCGTTGTGTGCCGACCATCATTGAATAACTATAAGAGCGCTAGCTTTCGGCTTCACCCAGTCTGAGGTCTGGCTCGGGTGACCCTATCGTGACAATTGCAGAGGTGCTCCCTTTACTCCCTAGCCCAACAATCGGGAATGTAGGGGTAAACACAGGAGCGAGGCAACCCAGCTTGCAAATCGCTTAAATCAATATGGTGCATATTGTGGCGTAATACACGAACAAGGAACGAAGCCGTATAAGTATAATCATATGCAACAGGAAAAGCTTCATAAAGGAAGCCCCCAAGTAAACGGGGTATTTGAATTTATGCGTCACAAACAAAGTTTGGACAAGGAAATTTTTTAGAAGCAACTTTTTTCCAAAAAAGTATAATACTTGGTCGAACCGAACGCAAGTTAGAAATTAAAGCTTTGAGCATGAAAGCGACTTAGCTGGTTAATGTGTTCGGTATTGATGACGCGGTCTCAGCATGATGCAGGGCAAGGTTCCATCCCTCAAGTCGGTCCCGAGGTGGCGGAGCGGAGAGCTTGACACGCCGAAGTGGTGACATAGCACGATCAATGCAGACCAGCAGAGTGACGCCGAAGTCCCCGGATCATTTTTCTGTGCACAAAAAATAGTGCAAACCGGAGATAATAGTAATAATGATAATTAAAAAAAATCGTTGCATAATAAATAATTTATGCAAAATGAGTAATAAAAGAAATATGGCCTGGCGCCGAAGTCAATGTCGATGTAGGGCGTCGGCGTGATGCGGTAAAGGCGTGGCAAAGCCTGAATTCGCAGGTCGGTCCGAGCTCCGAGTGCGGCGTTCGCCGGACTATGTACGGAAACTGACCGAACCACCATGCGACTGTCGTTTAATGCGGACACCATTTGATAGACCTGTGTACATATGACGGACAAACCGGAGTAATAATTCCTTGGGAAAAATGAACCCAAACAAGCAAAAAATAATGGGATTAATAGCACCTGGTTTATTTGTTGTAGCAATCTGAAGGAAGGTGATTCCTAAAATTGGGACCCGCTCCGCACACCCATTGCCTGATGGGCGATAAAACGACGGCATGGCAATGCTGGTAAAGGTTGACTCGCCGAGGCAAAGCCCTCGGCCTAGCTAACGTGACGGAGCTCGTCGGCTAGTGACGCCGAAGTGTCCGGAGTAGGTTGATTAAGAGATGGCGAAGCCCCCGGTCCAGGCGAGATGTCGAAGCCTCGATGTCAGCCAATGAGTCGAAGTAGGTCGGCGTGGTGGACACCAGCTTGAAGAAGCAATAGTGCGGCCCTGTCGATGCAGGTCGTGACGTGGTCGATGCCGGCTTGATGAAGCGACCGTGCGGCGATGCCGGTATGCCCGCTCCGTGTAATCCATGGGGCGGCGATGTTGGTGATGATTTATCCTTCGCGATGCCGGGCTCTTGTTCGGCTTGCCGAGATGATGATCCAAAGAAGTTGAGCTCGGCTCAACAAAGTGACGCCGTGTCTAGCGCAGGTCGGCAGCCGTGGAGTAATATTGCCGGACTGGTTTGACACCAGCATGATGTTGAAGATCATGTTCAAAAGATCTTACAGTTAGTGGGATGTGTTCGGAAACAAAACACAATACCCCATACAAAACTTCCTTCAAAAGGGATGTCCAAAATCCTGTTCATAAAAAAGATGAACTCGGGTCGGATTAGTTTTCGCGCAGAAAACAGATCCAAAAAGTGATGCACTAATCGGAAGGTTCCCGGAGTTTGGACGGTCGGATCGAGCCGAAATTTTGAGAGGTGGTAGATATAGGAATTCCGCAGCCGATCAACGGTTGGATATTTCAAAGGACGTCCGAGCTAGAAGCTGGACACCACGCCCTAAACTCATCCAAATTCCCATCCAGATTTGACAGGGCTCTGGTATATCGTGGATTGCCAGAGATTCCTTCATCGGAACTCGATGAAATTTTCCAGAGTTGTTGTAGACTCAATTCCGCACAATTCCACCAAAGCGATCGTCAAAGCGATACTCGAGGAGGTGGTGGTGGCAGATACGAGTTCGCTGTCCAGAAAAACAGCACGGTCGCTTGAGGGCAATGTTGACGTTGAGCCCCCGAGCTCCATAGATGATTCCTCCGTGATCTTGATAGAGATCGGAGTTGATGTTTGATGAAGGCCCTCGTTCGGACATGGTGATCCGAACATGGGGCGCAATTCTTGGTCAAACCAAGGTGACCAGTCGAGCTAGTGACGAAGATGCCGAAGTCGCAGTTGATCTACAGGCGAGCAATCAATCCTTTTGTCGATCACACAGCGGAACTCTCAATGAAAGCACCAATGTCGGTGTCAAAATCGGCGGATCTCGGGTAGTGGGTCCCGAACTATGCGTCTAGCCGGATGGTAACAGGAGGCAGGGAACACGATGTTTTACCCAGGTTCGGGGCCTCTTGATGGAGGTAAAACCCTACGTCCTGCTTGACTAATATTGATGATATGGGTAGTACAAGAGTAGATCTACCACGAGATCAAGGAGGCTAAATGTCAGGACCCCGATTCCAAGTCACATCGATCTAGCCGGTAACACCTCATATCACTTTGCAGCCTCACGCACGGTATTCCCACGGGTGTCGCCTTACCATGGCCCGGAACCATTTGCGCCTTTTGGCTCACGTATATGATAGTGTCGATAGCATCCATATGACAAAGAACCCGGGCCGACATGGCTAGTCGTGAACCCGAAGCGGCACTAACCTATGGGGACAGACATACATGAATCAACATCGAGCATGTCGGTCAGCAGCGTGTGAATCCGAGCTGTAGCACTGGGCTAACAGGACTCCGGTAACCCGGGCTGTAGCAGGCTAGGCAGGACTCTGGATGTCACCGTGTGACATTTCCACGAAGGGACAGACACAGGAACGAAGTGAAACACATGCCGGCCAGTCAAGTGTTCAGAGCAGTAGTGCTGGGCTAGCAGGACTCCGGTGAACCGGGATGTAGCGGACTAATATCGCTCTCGGAAGCACTTAGACTACATTTCCCCATAAGAGAGGCTGCCAAGGATAAAAAACTAGATTGTCGGATCCCACGCATACCAAGCATTTCAATCATACACACAATATGCTCGACATGCGCAAATACAACATGGCATCACAACAGGACTCTACGACTCAGAGTATTTATTCATTAGGCTCCGAGGAGCGAGATATTACAAACATGGGTCTCATGACCCAACATTCAGAGCATACAAGTCAAAGCACACGCGGAAGCTTAACTTGTCTGAGTACAGACAGCTACAAAAGAAGAAGGCTCAGAAGCCTAACTATCTACCCGATCATGTCGAGGGCACAAGATCGTAGCTGAGGTATCAAGCTAACGTCGAAGTCCACGCGGAACTACTAGCGAGACTGAAGTCTCTCTCTACAAAACATAAATTAAGCAAACGTGAGTACAAAGGTACTCAGCAAGACTTACATCAGAACTAGCTACATATGCATCGGTATCAACAAGGGGGGGTGGAGTTTAACTGCAGCAAGCCAGCTTTGACTCAGTGGCTAACCTGAACTACGACTGCAAGCAACTCTTTTAAGGTGGCGCACACGAGTCCACATATTCACCATTCAATACACCACTATGGAACCACTCCCGTCTCCCTACGAGAAGGCCATCCATAGCACTCACGCTTATCTTGCGCATTTTTGAGTATCCACTTTCACTTGTCTATGAACTGTTATAGGCAACCCAGAAGTCCATTACCGCGGACACGGCTATTCGAATAGATGATGTTAACCCTGCAGGGGTGTACTTCTTCACACACGCTCTCACCACTTACCGCCGTTTACACGACATGTAGTCGGCAACCTTCAAGCGGAAGCCCAACGAGGGTGTTGGCCACGGCCTACCTAAACACTCAAGTCTCTAGTCCTGGTTTATCGCCTATCCAGGTTCCATCCGCAGGGAGTCCGGCCGAGGTTTCCACATACGGCCCTGAACGATGTGAACAGGGTTCCCGGGACACCAAACGGGCGCCCGGTACACCGTGCCACGGTGTATCTACCGCATCATAGCCCACCCCTAGGGTCAGCGCTACACACGGCCGCCAACACATATCCTATAAACACCAGAAACTAGTTGCAACTCCTGGACAGAGGACAAGGGTGATCAAGAAGCCGAGAGGGTCCATTGGTTTCGGTCCCAATGCGTGGTAGTAACTGTTTCATGGATCACAAACACAGAACTCAGATCCTAAGGACAGCTTCAATGAGACAACCCACCATGTACTCCTACATGGCCTCTCACTGCTACCTTTACCAAATCGTGTTCACACACTTAGCTCTCAACAGTAGGACATGTTTACACACCTCTGATTCATCCCCGATGAATCAGACCTGACTCAACTCTAAGCAGTAGCAGGCATGACAAACAAGCATGAATGAGTAGGCACATCAGGGCTCAAACAACTCCTACTCATGCTAGTGTGTTTCATCTATTTACAGTGCCAATGACAGGTCATGCAGAGGATAAGGGGTTCAACTACCGCAACAAGTAACAGATGAATCGTTGTTGTCCCAATGCAGTAAAAGAAAGCAGGAGCGAGAGAGTGGGGTTGTATCGGAATGAACAAGGGGGTTTTGCTTTCCTGGCACTTCTGAAGATATCATTGGGTCTTCATTAGTGTCAACGATTACAGCATCGGTACATCGTCTATCGAGAGGGGACATTTACCGGCAAACAAGGAAGAACACAATCAATGTGATGCAACAATATGATGCATGACCATGACATGGCAATATGCCTTTGATTGAGCTAATGCAACTAGCAACAAGTTAAATGGAGTCCATATGGACCAAGGGTTCACATGCAAACTCCATATTTAGCATTTTAATGCCATTATCATGTTTTCACTTATACAGTGGGTATAAGTTGGTTTAACATGCATGAAAGTATCATAAATGGATAGATTGTATTTTTCCGATAATTTTTCATATATAAATTATTTCATTTGGAGTTACGGTTGAATTTCTATGATTTTTGGAAGTTTTGGGTATTTTCTGGAATTACCTGAATAAGAATAAATCCAGAAAATGTATTACTGCGTCAGCACGAGGTCATGCTGACGTCAGCAAGTCAACAGGCGCCGTCCAGGTCAAACCTGACCTGTGGGGTCCACTGGTCAGTGACAGGGGCTGGTTAGTGACGCTGACTGGTGGGTCCAGTCAACGACCACGTCAGCAAAGTCAACTTGACATGTGGGGCCAGTCAACCGCCATGTCAGCGCGGTCAAAGCTGACGTGTGGGTCCCGCTGGGTTTTAACTAACTTTAAACAAAAAATTAAACTAACCTAACTGGCAGAGGGGCCCACATGGCAGTGACTCTAGAGGTGGTTTAGCTGGGTCATTAGTGGCTAATGATGAGCCATGTCATCAGTCACCGGAGTTTCTCCGACGACGACCATTTCGTGCGGCGTAGATCATCGGGATCTCGCTACAGCCCACGGTTTGAGGCGGGGTTTGCTCCTACGGCTTCCTGGCATTCTCGCGCATCTAGTGGTGGTAGCGGCAGCAGCTGGGATGGCCGGGGTTGACGGCGGCGAGCACTTCCGCGGCGGTCGGAGTTCGGGCACCTGCGGGTTTGGCGTTGTGGTGCACGGGAGGGGAACTGATGGGTACTACGTGCTCCTGGTGAGGTGTGGAGCAGGTTGCCGTGCTCGGGAGTGAGCTGCGGTGGCTCTGGTCTCGTCTGCATCATCACCGGCGGCGAGGAGCTCACGGCTCCGGTGAAAAGGGCGGCCAGAGTGCGGGAACGAGTGCGGGGAGGAGGGGGAAAGGTGTGGGAGCTCACAACGATCTCGAGGAAGGACTCAGCGGTCTCAGGGACGACCGGAAGGCGACGAATCCGTCAATGGAGTCCGGCGGCCGTGCTCGGGGAAGACGACTCGTGGCGGCGATGTCGGGCTTCCGCGGTGGCGTGGCTCGGGGTGGTAGAAAGAGGGGGTCGAGGCGGAGCCTCTGGGCTGGTCAGGGAAGCGAGGGGGAGGCGGTGGCTGCAGCTACGGCGAACGGCGTCGGTGGTGCTCGGCGCGAGAGGGAGAGAGAACCAGAGGAGGGGAGGGGCACGGGAGAGGGTGAGAGGGGCCAGGGCTGCGTGGCGTCGCCTGGTGCATCGAGGAGGAGCCAGGCAGGCTGGGAGGGAGGAGGTGGAGGCCTCGGGCGCGCTGGCGTCGACACGCCTCTGCCTACTGGCAGAGGTGGAAGAAGACCAAGGCGCCCCTGGTGGGCTGGCCGATTCTGCTGGGCCACCAGGTAAGTGGGCCTCAGGTAAACGCTAGGTTAGTCCTTCTCTCTCTCTTTTCCAAATTGTTTTTGTTTTCTATTTTTCTGCAATTATTTTGACTTAATTAAAATGCTAAGGGATTTCCAAAAATCATGAAACTAATCATGGCTACTGTTTAAGATATATCCAACAGTAAACATTTTAGTTTGTGATTATTTGAGCATTTAAAATATTATTAGCAATTAAATGCCCAAATGCAAATACTATATAATTTAATTCAAAAATCCAGGAATAGCCTATAAATATGTTCATCATTTTTGGAAGAGGTTTTTACCTTTAACAGAAATCATGAACATTTCCAAAGGGCATTCTGGGTTATTGAAAATATTTTTATTGAACCTAGTTAAATTCATTTGGTGCTAGGGTTTCAACAATCCCCATTTCAAATTTCTTTGGAATTTAAACATGATGGCATGATGAACAAGCAAAGGCAAGCAAGGTCTGAACTGGGGCTGTGACACTAAACCCTAGAAGCTAGCCTACGGTATGATTGTTGTATATGTGTATGTTGTATCTCATCTATCGACTAGCCCGGTCCTGGTTTATATAATGCACCAGAGGCCTAGGTTAACAAGAGTCCTAGCCGAATACGCTGGTGGGGAGAAGTCCTTGTCTTGATCGCCAAGTCTTTGTGGAATCTTCCTTGTATGCGGCAGCTGTCCGAACTGGCCCATGTGTATACGACCATGGGGGGCCTCGTCCCAATCTAATAGATCGGGAGACGACTTGGTGAGTACCCCCTAGTCCAGGACACCGTCATGGTGTCTACCTTCCATTGCATTGCTTCTAATTTGGTGAAATGTCTTCTTCTTAGTTTACACATCATAGTTCTGGTTATCTCTTCCGTCCTGTTTTTCATACATATTACATCCTCCTATCATGTGGTTGTCTAACATCAAAGTTCAGTTCGTCTGCATCACGCATCAATTTGTTCTGAAGAACTAAATTGTTATCCGTTTTTCTTGTTGGCTTGACTTAACATGGCACAGAGAAAGAGGAAGAAACACATAATAGTAGGGAATGAGAAGCGGATGAATCCTACAGATTCTGCTGGTACTGATGGTGCAATAGAAGGTCAAAGTCCAGTAGAAAATTCTACAAACACGGCATCCCATGCTACACGAGTTGCAAAAAAAGACAAACAGAAACAAATAGCTGCCACCAAACAAGCAGAGACAACCCTAGTTCTTCCAACACCTACCACAGTACTACCAGCTGCACGACGTACTCGTGCGTCAACTGAGATTGCAGCACGTTCCCAAGCTCCCTTGCCACCTGACATTACTTCCCAAGCACTCTTAACACAAGACGAGTTGGCAATATCAGATGAACCTTGTGAGCTTCAACAGCAAGAAGGTAGTTGCTGGAGTCAAGTTACAGTTGCATGCTTCTTTATATGTAGTCTCACAGTTTGATGTACACTAACACTTCATATGTTTGTTGTTGGACTAGCACCTAGGCGCAAGAGGAAACAAACATCAGGGATAATGCTCGATAGGTTAACTAAATCTAGAGGAGCAAGAATGGAGATCCGTTGTAACACCCTCGATGCGACTATAGCTCCCACGTGTCGAGGCACGACTTAGAGACATAATCGCATTGAAGGCGTCTGTCGCAAGTTAGGCAATCTTCACAACATCCCATGTATATGAATAATAAAGGGGAGAACATAGTTGGCTTACACTCGCCACGTCAATCAAGAACATAAATAACATTACATCATCCAAAACACTCATGGCCCGACTACGGTGCCAAAATAGAAGAGAACCCAACATGCGACACGGTCCCAATCACCCCCAACTGGGCACCACTACTGATCGTCAGGAAAAGAGACATAGTAACGCTGAGATTCCTCGTCGAACTCCCACTTGAGCTCGTACTCGTCACCTGGAGCGGAATCACCTGAACCTGCATTTGGAGTTATATTATCTGTGAGCCACAGGGACTCAGCAATCTCGCACCCTCGCGATCAAGACTATTTAAGCTTATAGGAAGGGTAAGGCAAATGTATATGTGGAGCTGCAGCAAGCGACTAGCATATATGGTGGCTATCTTATTCGCAAAAGAGAGCGAGAAGAGGAGGCAAAGCACGAGCGAGAAACTAGAGAGCAACCTGTGCAAACATTACTCCAACACCGTGTCCACTTCCTGGACTCTGCCGAGAAGAGGCCATCACGGTAACACACTCAGTTGATTCATTTTAGCTAATTAAGGTTCAAGTTATCTACAACCGGACATTAACAAATTCCCATCTGCCCATAACCGCGGGCACGGCTTTCGAAAGTTCAATACCTGCAGGGGAGTCCCAACTTAGCCCATGACAAGCTCTCACGGTCAACGAAGGAATAGACCTCCTCCCAAGATGTTCCGATCAGACTCGGTATCTCGGTAACTCAAGACACTTCGACAGGTTAAAACAAGACCAGCAACACCGCCCGAATGTGCTGACAAATCCCGATAGGAGCTGCACATATCTCTTTCTCAGGGCACACTCAGATTGTCTTAGGTACGGGTAGGCCAGCCCAGAGTTGCCCCTGGTGGCCACCGGTAGCTGACAGGTGGACCAACACTAAGAGGAGCACTGGCCCGGGGGGGTTAAAATAAGATGACCCACGAGTCTGCAGAACCCAAGGGAAAGAAAAGGCTAGATGGAAAATGGTAAAACCAAGGTTGGGCATTGCTGGACAAGCTTTAATCAAGGCGAAATATCAAGGGGTCCCCATTATAACCCAACCGCGTAAGGAACGCAAAAATCCGGGAACATAACACCGATATGACGGAAAATAGGGCGGCAAGAATGGAACAAAACACTAGGCGAGAGTCCGAGCCTTCCACCCTTTACCAAGTATATAAATGCATTAAGATAACATAGCAATATAATGATATCCCAACAAGTAAATAAATGCTCCAACAAGGAATGGCTCCAATCTTCACCTGCAACTAGCAACGCTATAAGAGGGGCTGAGCAAAGCGGTAACATAGCCAATCAACGGTTTGTTACGACAAGGTGGGTTAGAGGTTTGACATGGCAATTTGGGAGGCTGACAAGCAAAAGGTAGGCATCGTAGCATTGGCATAGCAAAAGAGCGAGCAAACTAGCATAGCAAAGATAGTAGTGATTTCGAGGGTATGATCATCTTGCCTGCAAAGCTGTCAGAGTAGACTGGATCCTCAAAAGGAAACTCAACGGGCTCCTCGGTAGCGAACTCGTCTCCCGGCTCTACCCAACAAGACAAACAAGCAACAAGGATACAATCAACCACGTGCAAACTCAATCAACACGATGCAAAGAAGATATGCTATGCGGGATACGATGCGGGATGCAAAATGCAAGATATGTCAGGAAATGCATGAACCTGGCCTCAACTTGGAATTCCAGGGGTGCCACTGGAAAGATGAGATGAAATCGCTTGAAAACGATATAAAGATCATCGGAATCGGAGTTACGGTTTGGAAATGGCAAGCGGTTTAAGAATGACACCGGTCTGCGATTTACAGCAGGTAGGCATCTAAAGGCAACGAAACGAACATGCTACAGCCACCAAACATGACAAAAAAATATGTGGCAGGGATGAACACAAGATGCTTAACAAAATACTAGCACTGAGCTATGGCCAATTCATCCATTATGAGGTTCTAACAAGCATGGGAAAAACGCAAATGCAAAACCGATTTCAGACTTTGTGAAATTAACACTTGTCTGAAAGTTCAGATCACGAGGCCCTCTTCGGAGCAGCAAAACAACATGATACATGACCTAATTATGACAAAGAAGAACATGGCATGGAGCTACTCAACAAGCTTAACAAAACACCCAAAGTGACCTGGGGCCAAAAGGGTTCACAAAATATACTAACGGGCACACGAACATAGCTAAAACACAATCAGTTTTCAGACTTAGTGAAAACTGAGACATGCTGAAATATAACTCACGAAGGCATGTAAACAAGCTCGATGCACTCACCATGGTGCAAGTCATGGCAAGGCAAGCATACATCCATTAAGAAGGCACAAAATTCTAGCTAGACATGGCAAGAACAATGACATAGCATGCACGGATCAACTACAATAACATCGGCAAAATCGCAAACGAGTTGACGATCTGCCCAGATTCACAACGAAGCAAAAGTAGAGCTCGATTGACTCAAGCTAGGGTGCTCCATAATTGCAAACAAAGACATGGATGGATAGAGCATAACATGAATAACAAAACTCCCTTACTAATCATCCTCAAAAGAGGCACGGATCACTAGGAAACAACACGAACATATGGCACCATGAACTAAATAATCCCAGATTTAGTGAAAACTACTAAGTTCCTAAAAATAGATTTACCGGGTGCCTCACTTTGCAAGCTTGCACAAGTCACCACACACATCCTAAAAATGCATGGGTTGCACCCCTGGAAAGAAGACAAAATCCTTAACAAAACATATGAAGGACTCACAGGCATATCATGCACACAATAATCATGGCAAAAATGACAAAAGTCTAAGATGAACTAGCAGATCTGACAAATAACTCACGAAGCCTCCTTCTAACAGCATTTCGGGCATCAAGATGAGATCAAATGAAAATGATGCAATGGAATGAAATGATGTACTCATCGAGGCGAACATTTTGATAAGCTATATGCCCAAATCAGAGCTACGGATGCAAAGTTACGGCAGGTCAAAATAGGCATAAAAATTACGGTTCGGAGGGAAAAAGTCAACCGTTCTGGATCCAGATCCAGATCTGGCACGGATAACGAGGACGGCCGGATTCACTGTTCACGCCAGAGTTCTCGCCGGAGACGGAGGAGACCGGCCGGAGGAGAGGCCGGGGTGGCCGGATCCGGCGGAGGAGGTGGCGCCGGGTGCGGGCGGCGGCCGGCGACGGCGTAGGCGGCGAGCGGCGGGGTCGGCGAGGGCCTCC
>NC_057803.1:99322542-99331947 GCF_018294505.1 Triticum aestivum
GGCGGGCGCCGGCTGTGACACGTGGCAACGCCCGGTTGGGCACGGGCGGCGGCGGACGCTGTCCGGCCGGGGGCGGACACGTCCGGCGGCGGCGGGATCCTTTTTTTTAGACTAGGGTTTCGTGGGGAAGAGAGATCCGAAAACGAAGGGGTTCTATTTATAGGCATAAGTGGAGCTAGGAGAGTCCAAATGGGGTGCGGTTTTCGGCCACGCGATCGTGATCGAACGCTCTAGGACATGGAGTAGAGTTTGGTGGGTTTTGGGCCAAATTGGAGGGGTGTTGGTCTGCAACACACACGAGGCCTTTTCGGCCCCTCGGTTAACTGTTGGAGTATCAAACGAAGTCCAAATGGTACGAAACTTGACAGGCGGTCTACCGGTAGTTAACCAAGGCCGCTTGGCAAGTCTCGGTCCAATCCGGAAATGTTTAATCCCCACACACGAAAAAAGCTAGAAATAACCACCGGAGGAGAACGAAGCGCCGGAATGCAAAACGGACAACAGGGAAAATGCTCGAATGCATGAGATGAACACGTATGCAAATGCAATGCACATGATGACATGATATGAGATGCATGACGAAGAAAACACACACGGAGACAAAAACCCGAACCCGAGAAATAAATATAACTTAACGCCGGAAACGGCAAGAGTTGGAGTACAAATTGGGAAAGTTATATCTAGGGCGTTACAACACTCCACCACTACGAAAAGATCTCGTCCCAAGATCTAGGACTGAAAGAACTCCGGGTACTCAGAACGGTGGTGATCCTCGCGTTCCCAGGTAGATTCACGGTCGGAATGGTGTGACCATTTGACTTTGAGAAATTTGATTGACTTGTTGCGAGTCTTGCGTTCAGTCTCTTCAAGGATAGCAACTGGGTGCTCACGATAGGAGAGATCTTCTTGGAGCTCAATGTCCTCGAAGTTGATGGTGTGGTCAGGAGTCTTGAAGCACTTTCGAAGCTGAGAGACATGGAACACATCATGAACATTCGCAAAGTTTGAAGGAAGATCGAGTTGATAGGTGAGGTCGCCTCTCTTGCTGACAATCTTGAAAGGTCCCACATATCTAGGGGCAAGCTTCCCTTTGATACCGAAATGACGAGTACCTTTCATAGGAGAGACACGGAGGTAAACATGATCTCCGATCTCGAAAGCCAAATCACGGTGCTTACTATCATAGTAGCTCTTCTGGCGGGATTGGGCTGCTTTGAGGTTATCACGAATGACTTTGCACATCTCTTCTGCTTCTGTGATTAAGTCATTACCCAAAAGCTGACGTTCACCGGTTTCAGACCAGTTGAGAGGGGTACGGCACTTCCTGCCATACAGAATTTCAAAAGGGGCCTTGCCCGAACTTGCTTGAAAACTGTTGTTGTATGAGAATTCAGCATAAGGAAGACAATCCTCCCACTTCATGCCGAAGGAGATCACACAAGCCCTGATCATATCTTCAAGAATCTGGTTGACACGCTCGACTTGACCGCTTGTTTGAGGATGGAAAGCAATATTGAAGCGGATGTTAGTGCCCATGGCCTTCTGAAAAGAATCCCAAAACTTCGAGGTAAAGATGCTGCCACGGTCTGAAGATATCACTTGAGGAATACCGTGCAGAGAGACAATGCGAGAGGTATAGAGTTCCGCCAATTGAGCTGCAGTGATCGACTCTTTGATAGGCAGAAAGTGAGCCACTTTGGAGAGTTTGTCGATGACAACAAATATAGCATCATTGCCACGCTTGGACTTTGGAAACCCAGGCACAAAGTCCATCTCAATGTGGTCAAACTTCCATTCTGGAATGGCAAGAGGTTGGAGGAGACCAGCTGGCCTTTGGTGTTCTGCCTTCACTCTTCTGCAGACATCACATTCATTCACGAATTGAGCGATCTCGCGCTTCATTCGAGTCCACCAATAAGCTTGCTTAAGGTCCTGATACATCTTCGTGCTCCCAGGGTGGATGGAGAGGAGAGAATTGTGAGCCTCGTTCATGATCACTTTACGGAGGTCACCTTTGGGCACAACAATACGATCCTCGAAGAAGAGAGTGTCCTTGTCATCAAGGCGGTAGCACTTGTACTTGGACTGACTCTCGGCAATCCCAATCTTCACCTTTTTCACCATAGCATCAAGAAGCTGGGCTTGGCAAATCTGGTCTTCTAAGGTAGGAGAGACTTGAAGGTTGGCGAGGAAACCTTGAGGAACAACTTGCAGGTTAAGCTTGCGGAAAGCTTCACAAAGCTCGGGTTGATAAGGCTTGAGAATCAAACTGTTGCAGTAAGCCTTCCTGCTCAAAGCGTCAGCAATCACATTGGCCTTGCCTGGAGTGTACTCAATACTCGGATTATACTCTTGAATCATTTCGACCCATCGAGTTTGCCTTAGGTTGAGATTAGGCTGAGTGAAGATGTACTTGAGACTCTTGTGATCAGTGAAAATGTCCACTTTTCTTCCCAATAGAAGATGTCTCCAAGTCAAAAGAGCATGCACAACTGCCGCCAACTCGAGATCATGAGTGGGGTAGTTCTTCTCATTAGGCTTCAACTGGCGAGATGTATAAGCAACAACTTTCTTCTCTTGCATCAATACTGCGCCAAGACCTTGGAGAGAGGCATCACAAAAGACCTCGTACGGCTTGGATTCATCAGGCGGAGTCAGAACTGGAGCAGTGATCAATTTCTCTTTCAAAGTTTTGAAAGCAATATCACACTCCGGAGACCAAACGTACTTGACGTGCTTCTGAAGAAGATTTTAGAGAGGCTTCCCGATCTTAGAAAAATTTTCAATGAATCTTCGGCAATAGCTTGCGAGATCGAGAAAACTGCGGAGTTGTTTCACGTTCTGAGGAGGTTCCCAATTCACAATTGCAGACACCTTCTCAGGATTCACGGCAATGCCCTTGGCAGAGATGATATGACCAAGATAAAGAACCTCATCGAGCCAAAATTCACACTTGGAGAACTTGGCGTAGAACTGATGTTCCCTGAGCTTATCAAGAACCAAACGCAAGTGTTTGGCATGATCTTCCTTGTTCTTGGAGAAAACCAGAATGTCGTCGAGATAGACCAAAACGAAGTCATTGGTGTAGGCGTTGAAGATGAAGTTCATCATGCGAGAGAACGTCGGAGGAGCGTTGGCGAGGCCAAAAGACATGACAGTGTATTCATATGAACCAAAGCTTGTTCTGAATGCTGTCTTGGGAATATCTTCTTCACGAATGCGAATCTGGTGATAACCCATACGGAGATCAAGCTTGGAGAGTACTTGGGCACCGTTGAGTTGTTCGAACAGCTCATTGATGTTGGGAAGTGGGTATTTGTTCTTGATGGTCTTCTTGTTCACTGGACGGTAATCAACACAAAGTCGGTCTGTTCCATCCTTCTTCTTCACAAAAAGAACACCACAACCCCACGGAGAAGAACTAGGCCGGATAAGACCCATTCTTTCTTGCTCATCGAGTTGCTTCTTCAGCTCCTTCAACTCTTCAGGTCCGAGCTTGTAAGGACGTTTGCACACAGGTTCCGTGCCAGGCTCAAGTTCAATAACGAATTCAACTGGCCGGTGCGGAGGCATTCCTGGAAAATCTTCTGGAAAGACGTCTTGATATTCGCAAACGACTGGAATTTGAGAGATGGCATCCAGTTCACCCTTCTCATTGAGAGAAAACAGATGAATGGTATTATCCCGAGCGGCAAAGACAATTACATCCTTAGACGAATGAGTCAATTGAATCTGCCTGGCTGCACAATCAAGCTGAGCCTTGTGCTTAGAAAGCCAATCCATCCCGAGAATAAGATCAATATCCAAGTCACCGAGAACCATAGGAGAAGATAGAAACTTGTAGTCACCCAAAGTGATAGAAACATCCGGAACTATGGAGTTAGCCTGCATGCGCTTACCGGGAGAGACAACTGCTAAAGGACTAGGCAAAATTTGCAAAAGCAAACCATGCTTAGATGAAAACGGTCTCGAGATGAAACAATGCGATGTACCCGTGTCAAAAAGAACTTTTGCAGGAATATCATTAACAGGAAGGTTACCCATGATCACATCTGACGAGTCCTCTGCCTGAGCTGCATTCATCAAATTGACCTTGGCATGCTTGGGGTTATGCTTGACCACAGCTGTACTTGCCGATCTGACAGGAGGAGGAGGAGGAAGACGCCTCTGGTTGAAACACTTGTTGGCATAATGACCCTTCTGTTGGCACTTGTTGCACGTGACCTCTGAAAGCGGACGGTGATATGGAGCACTCGATCTTGGAGCTTGAGACGAAGTCTTGTTCTGAAAGCCAGGGTTGGGTGGGTGGGAAGAACCACTGCCACCTTTGCTCTTCTGCTGATACGGCTGACGGAACGGAGGAGGAGGAAGCCAAAACTTCTCCTGCTTGGCCACTTGAGTAGAGGAAGAAGGAGTAACATCTCTGACTCGCTTCCTGGAAGCATCACACCTCAACTGAGCAGCCTCTTGCTTCAGTGCCATGTTGTAGAACTCATCGTACCTCAAGGGCTCGAAGAGAACAAGAGCGAGCTGAATATCTTCTATGAGACCACCCCTGAACTGATAAATCATGCTCTTCTCATCAGGCACGTCCTGCTTGGCAAAGCGGGCAAGCTTCTGGAACAAGTTGTTGTAGTCATAAACAGACAAAGAGCCTTGCTTCAGATTGCGGAATTTCTCACGCTTGCTTTCAACCATGCTCTACGGAATATGATGAGCTCGGAAATCTCGACGGAAATCATCCCAAGTGATAACACGTCCATCTCTGGAATCCTTGTACTGCTGGAACCATTCTGCAGCTTGATCTTTGAGTTGGAAGGAAGCAACCTTGACAAAGTCCTCAGGCCTGACGTTACTGCACTCGAAATGCTTACACAGATCCACAAGCCAATCATCAGCATCGGTTGCCTCAACACAATTGCTGAAAGTCTTTGGCCCGTTAGCAAGGAACTGGTTGAGTGTAGCAAAATGACTCTGATTGCTGCCTTGATTTCCTTGACTGCCTTGATTGCGCTCTTGAAGAATTTGCATGATCAGCTGTGTGTTTGCATTGGTTGCGGCCATCACAGCTTGCCATGCCTCTGGAGGAGGTGGAGGCGGTGGCGGATCAGGATTCAGAGTCGTGCGCGTTGGAGGAGCCATCCTGAAGAGGTTGACCACCATTAGCACATTGTCAGATAAATATTGAAGCTGAATCCAACGGAATGAAAATTGCAACATATAGTCTTCACATCCGAACAAAATGAACGAATGCATTCCTCTTGAAATGGTCACATATCCATAAATTGAGAAGCCACGTAGAATTAAGGTAGAGGAATAAATCAACAAGGTACGGATCAAGAACGAATAATTGGTAAGAAATCCCAATCTCAAACCAATATCCGTGGAAGAAGACTAGAGCTACTAGAATTCCCACCTATGAAACTCCCAAACTTTTCCGGTTATGCAATCAGGTGTTGGGGATACAGGGGAAGCATAATATCTCACCCAAACTAGCAAATCCTACATCCAGCTGTATCCATCCTTCAACACATAACCAAGAAATCTTCGGAAACCATCTACCTCAACCTTCGAAAAGCATCCGTTATACAAGTTATGGCGACACTCCCGAACTCCCGCCCCAGTACTGGGTGGCGTCGAGGTTATCTCACCAACGAACTGCATAAAAGAGATTTTCGATGTCGGCGAACATATCTCAAGTATTCCAGAATTGCAACGATAAAATTATGATGGCAACACCTCAGAGCTCAACTCCCCGGGACACTTCCACTAAACCTCTGACAGGAGGCACCAAGACAATGTTCTCATCATAAGCCATCGGAACGATTCCAAGATACTCGCGTGATCCTAAAAATTTTTTTTAGTGAAATTTGAGAAGAGAAGAGTCAAAACTCTACGTCAGGATGCCTTACCAGAGCGATGAGGAGATTGGGAAGTAAAAAGAATTCCTAAACTCTCCGATATATAATTCCTAAAGACACAAAACATTTTTTCTAGACACAACTCGGCTGCTAAAAACGATCAAGCAATGGGGCTCCTAAGGTCGGGGAAGGCTCTGATACCAACTTGTAACACCCTCGATGCGACTATAGCTCCCACGTGTCGAGGCACAACTTAGAGACATAATCGCATTGAAGGCGTCTGTCGCAAGTTAGGCAATCTTCACAACATCCCATGTATATGAATAATAAAGGGGAGAACATAGTTGGCTTACACTCGCCACGTCAATCAAGAACATAAGTAACATTACATCATCCAAAACACTCATGGCCCGACTACGGTGCCAAAATAGAAGAGAAACCAACATGCGACACGGTCCCAATCACCCCCAACTGGGCACCACTACTGATCGTCGGGAAAAGAGACATAGTAACACTGAGATTCCTCGTCGAACTCCCACTTGAGCTTGTACTCGTCACCTGGAGCGGAATCACCTGAACCTGCATTTGGAGTTATAGTATCTGTGAGCCACAGGGACTCAGCAATCTCGCACCCTCGCGATCAAGACTATTTAAGCTTATAGGAAGGGTAAGGCAAATGTATATGTGGAGCTGCAGCAAGCGACTAGCATATATGGTGGCTATCTTATTCGCAAAAGAGAGCGAGAAGAGGAGGCAAAGCACGAGCGAGAAACTAGAGAGCAACCTGCGCAAACATTACTCCAACACCGTGTCCACTTCCCGGACTCCGCCGAGAAGAGGCCATCATGGTAACACACTCAGTTGATTCATTTTAATTAATTAAGGTTTAAGTTATCTACAACCGGACATTAACAAATTCCCATCTACCCATAACCGCGGGCACGGCTTTCGAAAGTTCAATCCCTGCAGGGGAGTCCCAACTTAGCCCATGACAAACTCTCACGGTCAACGAAGGAATAGACCTCCTCCCAAGACGTTCCGATCAGACTCGGTATCTTGGTAACTCAAGACACTTCGACAGGTTAAAACAAGACCAGCAACACCGCTCGAATGTGCCGACAAATCCCGATAGGAGCTGCACATATCTCTTTCTCAGGGCACACTCAGATTGTCTTAGGTACGGGTAGGCCAGCCCAGAGTTGCCCCTGGTGGCCACCGGTAGCTGACAGGTGGACCAACACTCAGAGGAGCACTGGCCCGGGGGGGGGGGGGTTAAAATAAGATGACCCTTGAGTCTGTAGAACCCAAGGGAAAGAAAAGGCTAGATGGCAAATGGTAAAACCAAGGTTGGGCATTGCTGGACACGCTTTAATCAAGGCGAAATATCCAGGGGTTCCCATTATAACCCAACCGCGTAAGGAACGCAAAAATCCGGGAACATAACACCCATATGACGGAAACTAGGGCGGCAAGAGTGGAACAAAACACTAGGCAAGAGGCCGAGCCTTCCACCCTTTACCAAGTATATAGATGCATTAAGATAACATAGCAATATAATGATATCCCAACAAGTAAATAAATGCTCCAACAAGGAACGGCTCCAATCTTCACCTGCAACTAGCAACACTATAAGAGGGGCTGAGCAAAGCGGCAACATATCCAATCAACGGTTTGCTAGGACAAGGTGGGTTAGAGGTTTGACATGGCAATTTGGGAGGCTGACAAGCAAAAGGTAGGCATCGTAGCATTGGCATAGCAAAAGAGCGAGCAAACTAGCATAGCGAAGATAGTAGTGATTTCGAGGGTAGGATCATCTTGCCTGCAAAGCTGTCAGAGTAGACTGGATCCTCAAAAGCAAACTCAACGGGCTCCTCAGTAGTGAACTCGTCTCTCGGCTCTACCCAACAAGACAAACAAGCAACAAGGATACAATCAACCACGTGCAAACTCAATCAACACGATGCAAAGATGATATGCTATGCGGGATGCGATGCGGGATGCAAAATGCAAGATATGTCAGGAAATGCATGAACCTGGCCTCAACTTGGAATTCCAAGGGTGACACTGAAAAGATGAGATGAAATCGCTTGAAAACGATATAAAGATCATCGGAATCGGAGTAACGGTTTGGAAATGCGGTTTAAGAATGACACCGGTCTGCGATTTACAGCAGGTAGGCATCTAAAGGCAACGAAACGAACATGCTACAGCCACCAAACATGACAACAAAATACATGGAAGGGATGCACACAAGATGCTTAACAAAAGACTAGCACTGAGCTACGGCCAATTCATCCATTATGAGGTTCTAACAAGCATGGCAAAAACGCAAATGCAAAACAGATTTCAGACTTAGTGAAATTAACACTTGTCTGAAATTTCAGATCACGAGGCCCTCTTCGGAGCAGCAAAACAACATGATACATGACCTGATTATGACAAATAAGAACATGGCATGGAGCTACTCAACAAGCTTAACAAAAGACCCAAAGTGACCTGGGGCCAAAAGGGTTCACAAAATATACTAACGGGCACACGAACATAGCTAAAACACAATCAGTTTTCAGACTTAGTGAAAACTGAGACATGCTGAAATATAACTCACGAAGGCATGTAAACGAGCTCGATGCACTCACCAAGGTGCAAGTCATGGCAAGGAAAGCATACATCCATTAAGAAGGCACAAAATTCTAGCTAGACATGGCAAGAACAATGGCATAGCATGCACGGATCAACTACAATAACATCGGCAAAATCGCAAACGAGTTGACGATCTGCCCAGATTCACAAGAAGCAAAAGTAGAGCTCGATTGACTCAAGCTAGGTTGCTCCATAATTGCAAACAAAGACATGGATGGATAGATCATAACATGAATAACAAAACTCCCTTACTGATCATCCTCAAAAGAGGCACGGATCACTAGGAAACAACACGAACATATGGCACCATGAACTAAATAATCCCAGACTTAGTGAAAACTACTAAGTCCCTGAAAACAGATTTACCGGGTGCCTCACTTTGCAAGCTTGCACAAGTCACCACACACATCCTAAAAATGCATGGGTTGCACCCCTGGAAGGAAGAAAAAATCCTTAACAAAACATATGAAGGACTCACAGGCATATCATGCACACAATAATCATGGCAAAAATGACAAAAGTCTAAGATGAACTAGCAGATCTAACAAATAACTCATGAAGCCTCCTTCTAACAGCATTTCAGGCATCAAGATGAGCTCAAATGAAAATAATGAAATGGAATGAAATGATGTACTCGTCGAGGCGAACATTTTGATATGCTATATGCCCAAATCGGAGCTACGGACGCAAAGTTACGACAGGTCAAAATAGGCATAAAAATTAGGGTTCGGAGGGAAAAAGTCAACCGTTCGGGATCCAGATCCAGATCTGGCACGGATAACGAGGACGGCCGGATTCACTGTTCACACCAGAGTTCTTGCCGGAGACGTAGGAGACCGGCCGGAGGAGAGGCCGGGGTGGCCGGATCCAGCGGAGGAGGCGGCGCCGGGCGCGGGCGGCGGCC
>NC_057803.1:99332353-99352584 GCF_018294505.1 Triticum aestivum
GCGGCTCGGGAGCCGGGCGTGGAGTCGGGCGGCGGTGCCTCTCGGTGGGCTTCGGGGGCCCGAAGCGGGCCAGGCGGGCTTCGGCGGCGGCGGGCGCCGGCTGTGACACGTGGCAATGCCCGGTTTGGCACGGGCGGCAGCGGACGCTGTCCGGCCGGGGGCGGACACGTCCGGTGGCGGCGGGATCCTTTTTTTTAGACTAGGGTTTCATGGGGAAGAGAGATCTGAAAACGAAGGGGTTCTATTTATAGGCATAAGTGGAGCTAGGAGAGTCCAAATAAGGTGCGGTTTTCGGCCACGCGATCGTGATCGAACGCTCTAGGACATGGAGCAGAGTTTGGTGGGTGGGCCAAATTGGACGGGTGATGGGCTGCAAAACACACGAGGCCTTTTCGGCCCCTCGGTTAACCGTTGGAGTATCAAACGAAGTCCAAATGGTACGAAACTTGACAGGCGGTCTACCGGTAGTTAACCAAGGCCGCTTGGCAAGTCCCGGTCCTATCCGGAAATGTTTAATCCCCACACACGAAAGAAAGCTAGAAATGACCACCGGAGGAGAACGAAGCGCCGGAATGCAAAATGGACAACGGGGAAAATGCTCGAATGCATGAGATGAACACGTATGCAAATGCAATGCACATGATGACATGATATGAGATGCATGACGAAGAAAACACACATGGAGACAAAAACCCGAACCCGAGAAATAAATATAACTTAACACCGGAAATGGCAAGAGTTGGAGTACAAATTGGGAAAGTTATATCTGGGGCGTTACATCCGTTTTGAGGCAGGTTTAAAAAGGCCATGTGATGCTACAGAGTCAGCCAGGTTAGTATCAGAGGCAGTGGTTGCTGTTAGGTGTCATGTATGTATCCTCCCAACATGGATTCAGTACAGGAATGACAAAGACGAAACCCAGTTCAACACCTTCCTCGACCATTTATCTGTAAGTATGGTTATGTATGGAAACTAGTAATATCGTCTTGCTCTGTCCAATACTTTCTAGGTTGCTGATATGAGACTCCCATAATTTTCAACATATGAGGCTCAAGTTGGATAGCCAAGATGATGCAACCAGACAAGCTTGCACCCATGTTTTCAAGTTTGCTCTGCTACAGTATCGATATAACTTGAGGAAAACTCACTTTGAAGGCAAGGCTAACAGTGAACTTGCCCAAACATCTCAAGTGGAAAATATATCTGATAAAGACTGGAGAGGCCTCGTTAAACACTGGTCTGATTCAAAGTATCAGGTACAGTATATATATGTCATCAGATCACATGTTGAAGTCCTATTTACGCATGTGCCATACAAATCTATCTTCTTGTAGGTGACCTGTGCAAAGAACAAGGCCGACCGTACGAAAGTGAAATTCCAACAGATGACAGGATCTCCTAGCTGTATTGCACACTGCGAGGCTCTTGTAATTAGCTGCTGTTTCACTCTTTTCGCTGTACCATATTATCAGATCTATATTGACTTGTTCCAAATGCAGAGGAAAGCCCGCAAGGACCAAAAAGTACCTGAACCAAATGTTGTGGAAATCTTCAAGGACTGTCACACCAGCAAGAAGAAGGGCATGACTACACCAGTCAAAGCCGTTGTTGTAAGTCCTTAATCCTCATGCCTTTTAAATACTACTTACTCTGACGTGTGCCTTGAACTGCATGGTTTGCAGCCAATGTCTATTACTCTTTTCAATTTTATACATAATTGTCTTTGCGTATCATTGCACCTTACAAGGTTTAAAAGAGAGGAGTGATGTTCCTTTCATCTTGACCCGTAATCTAGTTCCGTGCTGGACTTGCCCACACAATGTTACAATTGCATGTTTGTCTGTTCTCGGTTGTTTTGTGATATGAATGACGTCGTACTATCCTTACCGTATTATAAACTTCGTCTCTTCATCCTTAGCCCTCAATACAATGTGAAGAAATAGATAATACATTAGCGATGGTACATGGTCATATGTTTGGAACCTGGTTTTATTATGTGCTTTGCAATAAAATACAACTAATATTTTACATGGGTTCACCAGAATAAGTTCTGTATATAGACCAAAGCTATTTTGTTTGGTTTTGCTGCCTCCTTAATATCTTCTGTTCTGGTACTACTAATGTAAAACCTCAACTTTTTAGCGAGCTATGGAAAAAATGGTGGAACCGCACCTTCTGAAGGTGGCGAGGCAACTATAACCGCAATGTCAGCTCTTGCTGCAGTGGGTCAGTACCTGTCCACTAACAGTGCCAAAAGCACGGTCCTGCATAATACTGGGTTGGTTGTTAAGGCAATATCATCCAAACTGCCTCATGTTCAAGATATGCAAGCTCAAAGCAATGTTGTATCTGCGCTCTAGACACAAGTCCATTCCCTAACAGAGACCCTTTGTGAAACAAGGAGAAACGTTGCTCAATGTCGTCAAGATATGCATGGTTTTGAAACCAGACTATCATACATTTGCTATGTTGTTCAGGAGCCTAGGGGAAATGAAGGCGAGGGTTATGGTGCTCCATCGGACAATACAACATGAAAATGTAACAGTCAGGTCAAATGAACTGAGCTTCTGAACTTCTGGTGGTGCATTTATCTGCTAGACTGTTAAGTTTTATGCCAACCTTCCTTTTATTATATAGTTGTAATTTGTTTTGGTGCGATACAAAATGTATTCTTAACGTGCAGCCACTGCCTGAAGAAAACAGCAAGCCATTTTTGTATAGTGTAGGGTGTTCCCTATATTTGCACTAGTGGTGATCTTTGATGCCGAGTGGATGTAATCTGTGCAATCGCCTTAATAGCCTAGAATTAGTTTCGGCCTTATTTATTTCCTAGTCTTCTTTTTCCCTGGTTTGCTAGTGGCCGCAACTACCATGGGCCATATACGGGCCATAGGATCCATGGGTCACCTACGGGCCGTCGATAAATGGGCCTGTAATCGGTGGGCCTCGGGCCGTCGGATAAATGTGTCTACATGGGCCATAATCAGGCGTAATTGTTATCGGCCCAGCATGGTAACAAGCCGTTAACAGGCCGTAGGACAGCAAAGGCTTAATTCTGTCACAGGCATAACGGGTCGTTAATGGGCCAGAATATAGGATGGGCTAGAAACGGGGCAACGGGTTAACAGGCCAGAAATGGGCCGACTCTTGCCATGGGCCGATTTTGGCCCATTAGGGTAACAAGCCAGTAACGGGCCGACTCTTGCCATGGGCCGAAGTTGGCCCATTAGTGGAACAGGCCAGTAACGGGCCGGAAGTAATCGAGGGCCAAAAAGGAGCCCAAGAACGTAAGGGCCGTCAATAGGCCGAAAGCTAACACGGGCTGGAAATGGCCCATGTAAATCACGGGCCGTTAATGGGTATAAAGAAAATTACTGTTCATTATGGGCTAGACTCACCGTGGGCCTGTAATGGGCCAAAAGATACGAAGGCCTCATATGGGCTGAAAGACGTCGTGCGCCATACATGGGCCAAAAGTGAAATGGGCTGGTATTATATTCGACAGCACACATGACGTTGTTGGGCCGATTTCCTTTAGGGCCTAACGGGCCGTGAGTTAACGGGCTGTAAAATGGGCTATTTGCGAAGAGACCGTTAACAGGCTTTTCATGGGCCAGCCTGTTAACTTTTGACCAAGTCAAACAGGCCGGCTTTGTAAGCTAAATGGGCCACTGATGGGCCGTGCCACGTGTCGACATATCATAGGCGCCTATCTGACTGACTGACGAGCTGACACGTATTTCGTCCGGCCAATAAGAATTTTACACGTGGAATTTTCCCATTGGTCAGGGTTGTTAACGGGTTATCGGATCCAAAACCCGACCCGATAGCTTAACGGAGTTCTGTTACGGTGGATGCCACGTGTCGGTCACCCTTGACAAAAGCACTTCTGTGATGCGCGATTTATCATCATGGAAGTGGACACTTCTGTGATGATAATTTTGGTAATGTCATGGAACACTTCTATGACAGCACATGTATGACTATCTTGATTCTGTCATAAATGTTTCATGGATGTACATGCATGACAAAAAAGCGACCTACTGTGACAAACATGTATCATCACGGAAGTGTATTTTTTTGTAGTGCAGGTTAGGTTTGGAAGCTTAAACTACACGACCGATATCCGTGGAGACTTGATCTTCGACAGATTCAAGCCTCTGCCTTGTGCGTCACGCGGTCACGATGAGTGCGGTTTAGCGCTACCATCGGATAGTGTTCAAGAGATCGCACAGGCAGCCGCTCCGACCCTCAATTCGGAGCCAGGTGCGCCTTCCGTGGACGGGTGGATTGACCCCGCCATGGAGGCCTTACCCTCAGTGGCGATAGAGCCAAACATCGACCTTACCTTGCACGAGAGCCGTGCTATTAAACTGCCGGATCCTTCTCCGAACCGTCTGCGCCCGTTCCTATCGAATCCGATTGGGCGCCGATCGTGGAGTTTACCTCCGTGGATATTTTTCAGCACTTGCCCTTTGGCGACATACTGAACTCATTAAGGTCTCTCTCCTTGTCAGGAGGATCCTGGCCGAACTATGTCCGGCAGGACTGGGATGCGGACGACGAAGAAATTCGAGGCCCACCCACCACCCACCTAGTAGCCACTGTCGATGACTTAACCGACATGCTCGACTTCGACTCCGAAGACATCGACGGTATGGACGATGATGCGGGAGGCGAAGAGGAACCACCGCCCACAGGGCACTGGACAGCCACCTCATCATACGATATATACATGGTGGATACACCCAAAGAAGGCAATGGCGACGAGATAGCAGAGGATGACCCCTCCAAGAAGCAACCCAAGCGCCGACGTCAGCGGCGCCGCTCTAAGTCCCGCCAAAGCAAAAGTGGTGATACCGGCACAGGAGATAATAATACTCCAGATAGTGCCAAAGACAACAACAATCCCCTCCAGCAAGATTTAGAGCAGGAGAATGGAGGAGCCAGCCCTCCTAAGAGAGCAGCAGATGGAGAAGAGGAGGATGATAATTACATGCCCCCCTCCGAAGACGAGGCAAGCCTCGGCGACGACGAATTCGCTGTGCCAGAGGATCCCGTCGAACAAGAGCGCTTCAAACGTTGGCTTATAGCCACAACAAATAGCCTTAAGAAAAAGCAGCATCAGCTTCAAGCTGATCAGGATCTGCTAGCTCACAGATGGACTGAAGTCCTCGCGGCCGAGGAATATAAACTTGAGTGCCCCTCCAAGAGTTACCCAAAGTGCAGGTTGCTACCTCGACTGGAGGAAGAAGCGTATGATACGGCTGATCGGCCACCTTGTGGCCGCGATAGAGAGGCATTCCAGCCAAAAACTCAGCCTCCACCCCGACGCCATTCAAATAAAAAGGCATGGGGAGATACGCCAGACCTGTGAGACATATTGGAGGACAAAGGAAAGCATGCAAGATCGATCTACGGATCACGAGGGCGTGCCACTCTGTGAGACAATAAACGTCACGCCGGATACAGTAAAAGCAAATCCGGCCAGGCCGAACACAGCGGGCAAGACCCATTCGAGCTGCATCGCGATATAGCCCAATATAGAGGCGCCGCACACACCTTATGCTTCACAGACGAAGTAATGGATCATCAAATCCCAAAAGGTTTCAAACCTGTAAATATTGAATCATATGACGGCACAACAGATCCTGCTGTATGGATCAAGGATTTCCTCCTCCACATCCACATGGCCCGCGGTGACGACTTACACGCCATCAAATACCTCCCACTAAAGCTCAAGGGACCAGCGCGGCATTGGCTTAACAGCTTGCCAGCCGAGTCCATCAGCTATTGGGAAGATCTGGAAGCCGCATTCCTCGACAACTTTCAGGGCACTTATGTGCGGCCACTAGATGCCGATGACTTGAGCCACATAATTCAGCAGCCAGAAGAATCGGCCAGGCAATTGTGGACTCGGTTCCTAACAAAGAAAAATCAAATTGTCGACTGTCTGGATGCAGAGGCCCTAGTGGCTTTCAAACACAACATCCACGACGAATGGCTAGCCCGGCACCTTGGTTAGGAAAAGCCAAAATCTATGGCAGCCCTCACGACACTCATGACCCGCTTTTGTGCGGGAGAAGATAGCTGGATGGCTCATAGTAATAACATATCAAAGAACCATGGTACTTCGGATACCAAGGACGGCAATAGCAGGTCACGTCGCAACAAACATAAGCGCTGCATTAACAGGGATAATAACGAGGATACGTCAGTCAATGCTGGATTCAAAGGCTCTAAATCCGGTCAGCGGAAAAAGCCATTCAAACAAAGTACGCCGGGACCATCCAGCTTGGACCGTATACTCGATCGCTCGTGTCAAATACACGGCACCCTAGAAAAGCCAGCCAATCACACCAACAGGGATTGTTGGGTGTTCAAGCAGGCCGGCAAGTTAATTGCTGAAAACAAGGAAAAGGGGCCACATAGCGATGACGAGGAGGAGCCGCAGTAGCCACACACCGGAGGACAGAAAAGGTTTGCCCCACAAGTGTGGACGGTGAACATGATATACGCAACCAACATCCCCAAGAGGGAGCGGAAGCGTGCGCTCAGGGACGTATATGCGTTGGAGCCAGTCGCTCCAAAGTTCAACCCCTGGTCCTCCTATCCGGTCACTTTCGATTGCAGGGACCATCCCACTAGTATCCGTCATGGCGGATTCGCCGCACTGGTTCTGGACCCAATCATTGAAGGATTTCACCTCACTCGAATCCTTATGGATGGCGGCAGCAGCCTGAACCTGCTTTATCAGGACACAGTGCGCAAAATGGGTATAGACCCCTCAAGGATTAAACCCACAAAAACGACCTTTAAGGGCGTCATTCCAGGCGTAGAGGCCCATTACACAGGCTCAATTACACTGGAAGTGGTCTTCGGATCCCCGGATAACTCCCGAAGCGAAGAGTTAATCTTCGATATAGTCCCGTCCCGCAGTGGTTATCACGCACTGCTCGGGTGAACCGCATTTGCGAGATTCAATGCGGTACCGCATTATGCATACCTCAAGCTCAAGATGCCAGGACCTCGCGGGGTTATTACAGTCAATGGAAACACAGAGCGCTCTCTCCGAACAGAGGAGCACACTGCAGCCCTCGCAGCAGAAGCGCAAAACAGCCTCTCAAGGCAATCCACCAGTTCGGCGTTTCAAGACCCAAACACCTTCAAGCGCACTCGGGGCAATCGGCAAATAGACCGCCTGGCGCGATCTGAGCTCGCGTAGCAATGCGGCCCCCACCCCAGTCCCAGCCAAACGGCGAAGCTCGTGCCACGCATACATAATTACGCATTAAAAATACCATGGGCACAGGTGGGGAGGTGGGCACACTGCGGCACGCCCCAAGACGCGGCTTAAACCACACTAGGGGCTTCCCGTTTGGTTATTTTTCTCTTTTTTCAGGACCTTAATATCTGGAAACCTTGTCCGGCAGCACTATTGCCGAACACATGATGCAGCAACCGAGGAGGCAGAAAGCTAGGTCACACCACGGAATTCCCAGGTGGATTACAATAACGAGCGAAATATTTGATTTAATACTATTCCGCAACTTGCCCTTGGAAGGGACATAGTCCCACTCTTTGCTTATCGCACTATCTGTATCATTCTGCTTTAACGCACCTTTTTGAATAAACAATGCATAACATCACGACTATTATTGCATTCTTGTTATATATATATGTGTGTGTGTGTGTGTGTGTGTTCATTAACGACGCCTTGCAACCGTACACTTTGGTACGGCCAATACACCAGGGGCTTACGTACCCCACAATATGGTGCGAAAAGTCCCAACACTTTCACAAGTGCGGCACCCCGAACTTATAGCATTATATGCATCAGCTCCGAATCATGTCTTTGGTGAAATGTTGGGTTTGCCCGGCTCCTATGTTTTGGTACCTTACGTTCCGCTCTATGGGCTAAGGTAGCACTAGGAGAACTACTGCGATTGTGCCCTGGTTCTGCCAGGCTTAGCACCTCAGTAGAGAAAGCTAAAACTGACTGTCATGAAAAGGCGAGAGACTGGTCGCTGTTCGGAGAGGTTTTTCGAGTCCCTAAAGACTTATGCCGCTTAGGGCGAGGGGCCAGCCCTGTCCGGCTTACAGGCATGTATCGCGCCCCGAATTCGGCCTTCCGAATACCAGGGGCTTCGCCGAAATTTAAAATTGTAGAATTCTATGGCTAAGCGAGAGTGATAAAGCATTATTAGTCCGGTTGCCTTGTTCGTTGTGCTGAGCACCTCCCTCGAAGGACCCAAAAATAGGAACAAGAGTACTCAGGTTTATCCTGAACACCCCAGCACTCGTGGCACGGGGGCAGAAGCCGAGGACTAGCCATCTCTCAGATTGGATAAACGGCCAAACAGAAGGTAATATTTTAAATTCACACAAGCGTTGCATAGCGCATATGAAACAAGTTTTCATCATACAGGATCACAGAGAAAGTTTACTCAAATATTACATCCTTGGAACATTCGTCCGCTACAAGACGGGCACCCTTCAGGACACCCTCATAATAAATTTCGGGGGTGCGATGCTCTTTGCCCTGCGGCGGCCCTTCGTTGATCAGCTTCACGACGTCTAGCTTGGCCCACTGCACCTTCACATGGGCGATAGCCCGGCATGCATGTTCGATGCAGACGGACCGCTTGACGACCTCCAGTCGTGGGCAGGCATCCACAAGCCGCCTCACCAGGCTGAAGTTGCTGTTCGGAAGGGCGTCGCCAGGACACAGCCGGACTATAAGGCCCTTCATGGTCTGTTCGGCCGCCTTGTGCAGCTTGACTAGCTGCTTTAGCTGGTCGCTCAGAGGCATCGGGTGTTCGATCCCAGTATACTGAGACCAGAACGGCTTCTCCGTGGAGCTCCCCTCCTCGGCCTGGTAAAAGTGTGCGGCATCCGACACACTGTTGGGCAAATCTGCGAATGCTCCTAGAGAGCTCCGACTTCGGGTAAGTAATCGGTAATTTACTTTTACATGCTTGCTTTGCATATAGAATGCCTTACCCGCCGCTATTTTCTTCATCGCATCAATCTCCTGGAGGGCCTTTTGGGCTTCAGCCTTGGCACTTTTTGCGCTCTCAAGGGCCGCGGCAAGCTCAGACTCTCGCGTCTTCTAGTCAAGCTCCAACGCCTCGTGCTTCGTCACGAGAGCCTGGAGCTCTTGCTGCACCTCGCCTACCCGAGCCTCTTGATTTTCCTGCTCGGTATGCTCCTTGGCCGCTTTATCTTCGGCCTTGGTTAGCGCTTGTTTCCGGGTGGCCACCTCGGTCATGGCCCCTGGCAAATATACGATGATCCTGTCATTTTGCAATCGCGTATTCTTTTATATACATACATATCTATAGACAGGGTATTACTAACCCTTGTTCTCCTCGAGCTGCCTCTTGGCAAGGCCGAGCTCTTTCTTGGACCCCTCGAGGTCCTGCTTCAGTACGGCAACCTCCGCAGTCAGTGCGGTGGACGCCAGTAGCGAGGCCTGCATACGCATATTGACATACTTATATTAGACTCCTGCGATATTATTTGATCCTCTCTTCGGCTTTTCTTTGTGAACACCGAACAAAGCATCAGGGGCTACTATCTATGCGGTAATATTTTTCCTATATTTTAAAAACACTTACCTCAAAGCCTGTTAGAAGGCTGGCACAGGCTTCAGTCAATCCGCTCTTGGAGGACTGAACCTTCTGGACCACAACACTCACAATAGTACGGTGCTCCTCGTCGATGGAAGCACTGCGAAGCGCTTCCAATAGTTTGTCCGGCGCCTCTGGATGGACAGAGGTCACTGGCACAGGCGTCTTGCCCCTCTTGGATGGAGGCCGCCTGCCCAAGCCCGGAACCACTGGAGGTTCCGGCGCGGTGTTCGGCTGAGGGCCGAACTCGGAGCTCTCAGGGTCACCTTGAGGTGCCTTCGGGACTGTCTCCCCTTGACCCGGTGCCTCTTGAGACGGCACCTCGGCGTCGTTAGCAGGATGAGGGGAGGTGGCGGTCGGGACTGGATCGCTATCCACGTCCGAGGAGCCCAGGGAGCCGTCCGATGATACATCGATACTGGCTCGTGGCGGCCTGCATAATTATGTTCGGCGTTAGGGAAAGTAGTGCGAAAAAGGAATGTTATGAGTTACTCTGGTATCCAAATACTTACGATCTCCCCAGGGGCTTGGCCCTGGGCAACCACTCATCTTCGCCTTCGTCGGTGGCGGTGGAACTGTCCGGAAGAAGAGTACTTCCCTTCTTGGACCCTTCGGCCCCCCCAGTTGGGGCGGCCTTCCTTTTCTTATCTCCCCCAGCTAGAGGGGGAGCATCTTCTTCTTCTTCCTTGTCTTCGGGGGAGGAGTGCGCCCCAGAGTCATCGGACGATGAGTCCGACGACGCCTGGCGTCGGGAACTCTTTCGGGTTCCCTTGGCCTTCTTGGTCTTCTCCGGCACCGTATAAGGAGCCGGAGTCAGCATCTTCGCCAGAAGAGCGTCCGCTGGGCCTTCGGGCAAAGGAGCCGGACAGTCGATCTGTCCGACCGTCTCCTGCCAGTCCTGTCAAAGGTACGGGAGTTTAGATCCCTGCATAGAGTCAATCTATAAAAAATAAGTATCCTGTGAAAGGTAAAGCAGCTTACGCACTGGCTTGGCACTTCGCGCTGAATCCGCGATCCTCAGTAATGGGAGGAGGGACCTTGGCGCTTTTGAACAGCACCCTCCATGCATCTTCGTGAGTTGTGTTGAAGAGCCTATTCAGAGTTCGGTGCTGCGCCGGGTCGAACTCCCACAAGTTGAAGTCCTGTTGTTGGCACAGGAGGATCCAGAGGTGGAGCATGACCTGGACTACGTTGACAAGTTTGATCTTCTTGTTCACCATGTTTTGAATACATGTTTGGAGTCCGGTCAGCTCTCCCAAACTACCCCAGGACAGGCCCTTCTCTTTCCAGGAGGTGAGCCGCATGGGGATACCAGATCGGAACTCGGAGGCCGCTGCCCATGCAGGGTCACGCGGCTTGGTGATGTAGAACCACCCCTATTGCCACCCCTTTATGGTTTCCACAAAGGAGCCCTCGAGCCATGTAACGTTGGGCATCTTGCCCACCATGGCGCCTCTGCACTCCACCTGGCGGCCGCCCACAACCTTTGGCTTGACATTGAAGGTCTTCAGCCATAAACTGAAGTGGGGCTTGATGCGGAGGAAGGCCTCGCACACAATGATAAACGCGGAGATGTTGAGGATGAAGTTCGGGGCCAGATCATGGAAATCCAGGCCGTAATAGAACATGAGCTCCCGGATGAATGGGTGGAGAGGGAATCCCAGTCCGCGGGAGGAAATGGGTGAGGAACACTACCCTCTCATGGGGCCTGGGGGTGGGGGTGAGCTGCCCCTCATTTGGGAGCCGGTGCGTGATGTCATTGGGCAGGTATCCGGCTCTCCTCAGCTTCTTGATGTCTCCCTCCATGGCGAAGGAGACCATCCACCAGCCTCCCGCTCCGGACATGGTTGGAGAAGGTTGAGGTGGGAAGTGCGGACTTGGGCGCTAGAGCTCGAGTGTGCGAAAATGGATGAGCAAAGGAGGAAGAAGGCGTGGATGGAAAGGTGAATCCTTATCCCTTTATATGGGAGGACGAAACTAAGCGTCCCCACTCGCCTGGTAAAACTCGCTTATCCCCCAAGTGTCGTAATAGATGGCGTGGTTGGGTTACCCATGCCCGTATTGATGAGAATCCCGTGATAAGGGGACACGATCTCTGCTTTGACAAGACGTGTCAAAAAACTGCCTCGCGTTATGTGCGGGGCTACTTAAAGGAAACGATTCGGTTAATCACCAGGCCATGGCATAATGTCGTGTTGCCAAAACAAGTCAACAAGTTACATTTGCGGAAATATTATTCTCTCTACGGTGGTATGTGGAACTTATTTTGCAGGGTCGGACACTATCCTTGTATTCAAATTCTTCTATGATGTATTCAGAGAAGGAACCCGCCTTGCAATGCCGAAGACAATACTGCGCGCCGGACTCATCGTCATTGAAGCCTGGTTCAGGGGCTACTGAGGGAGTCCTGGATTAGGGGGACTCCGGACAGCCGGATTATATCCTTTGGCCGGATTGTTGGACTATGAAGATACAAGATTGAAGACTTCGTCTCGTGTCCGGATGGGACTCTACTTGGCGTGGAAGGCAAGCTAGGCAATACGGATATGGATATCTCCTCCTTTGTAACCGACCTTGTGTAACCCTAACCCTCTCCGGTGTCTATATAAACCGGAGAGTTTTAGTCCGTAGGACACAACAACTACAACATACAATCATACCATAGGCTAGCTTCTAGGGTTTAGCCTCTCCGATCTCATCGTAGATCTACTCTTGTACTACCCATATCATCAATATTAATCAAGTAGGACGTAGGGTTTTGCCTCCATCAAGAGGGCCCGAACCTGGGTAAAACATTGTGTCCCCTGCCTCCTGTTACCATCCGCCTTAGACGCACAGTTCGGGACCCCCTACCCGAGATCCGCCAGTTTTGACACCGACAGGGGGCATGCATTCATAGCTTAGGATTCCCATCGTGCCGACACGAGGGAGGGGGGCTGCTAGCTACCTCGCACTTTGCTATGGTGAACCTCGGTTGGGGGGGCTGCATTCATAGCTTAGGATTCCCTTCGTGCCGACACGAGGGAGGAGGGGGCTGCTAGCTACTTCGCACTTTGATAGGTGAACCTCGATTGAGGGGGAGGGGGCATGCATTCATAGCTTAGGATTCCCTTTGTGCCGACACGAAGGGGGGTGGGGGCAAGCAATACCGTGCGCTTTGCGAGAGATGCCACATCGAAGTTGCATTTGGTATTTGAAAATCAAACCACCCTTTTGATACATAAATTTGGTCCACATGCAAGTGTGTTCATGTTCGGACCCTCTCCCGCATCATTTTTTGCCAAATTTATGAACATTAGACAAGTCAGATGACGCAACAGACACGGTTCACTCAAACTAACCGTGTGCCATGCTGGTGCACCTATCATGCACACATCCGCACAGTACATTGGGCTCCATGAGGCTCCCCCTCTCAAAAATATCTGCCCGCCTCGAGGGTTTTTGTATTTCATAACACACGGTTGTTATCTCCGAACCGTGTGCGATGCACTATCATCAAAATTTTCAATAGCCCGGCATTTCATTCCCGCCTTTGACTTCGGCGTAGTAAAATTTTCAGTACCCGCGTCATTTCCTCAAACACCCCGCGGCCCTCCATACACACACACACACACACACCAAAACCTCCTCGGGCGTGCACGCACACACACACCCCCTCCCTCGCTCGAAACCCTAGCAAAGTCCCCGCCGCCTCCGGAAGGCCTCCATTGTCAACATCTGCCGGTTTGCCCGTGCAGCTTACCCACCGGTCTCCATACCCAGGTCGCCCTGAGTTTCTTAGATGACGCCTGCCAAACACCCCCTTTCCACAGATCCCCGTCCCCATCCCCCACTCTAGAGCATCACAGCCTAAGCCCGGCTACGCTTCCCGTGGAGCTCGAGGAGCGACTGGCCCAAAGGAGGTGTATAGCCGTCTCTTCGCCCGACGTCGCCGAGGAAGCTGACGACCATTACTGGCGGCAGGCACTCAAGCAGCAGGCTAGAGTACGCGGGCATGTCTTGCTCGTCGGCTATGACATCGAGGTCATCGACAGTGACGCCCTGAGGTGGGTTGTGTCACAGGTTAAGTGGCCCACCCCCAACCACTCGGGTTCAACCGCCATCGATCTCATCCATGGCCTCGCCGCTGATCTCCCTTGGCTCGCTGTCAACAATTTGCCATTCTACATCGCCATCACGCTCCTTTTGTCATTTCTGAAGGACACGTTCTGTGACCCTGGCTTGGGATCCACAGCTTTCAAGTCAGACCTCATCGACGGTGACCACGAGGAGGGCACCCTCTCCGGCTCTTCCAAGGGGAAAGAGCCCATCTGCTCTTCCAAGGGGAAAGCGCCCATCTGCAACATCAGGGAGGGCACCCTACAGCCGTGATCTTCCAAGGGGAAGGAGCCCATCTGTGATAACATGGAGCGCATCCAGGGTCTGTGCTCTTCCCACGGGAACGAGCCCATCCGTGACAATTGATTAAACCCATTATTTGTTTTGTCGTGCCTCTTCATAGGGGAACCCCATGATTTGTTTTGTCGAGTCCCTTTTGTAGTGTAGTGAGAATATGTCCAGTTTTAATTGCTATATATGGTTGTTTGAAGTATGCCTTCTTTATTTTAGTTGTTCACAATGTGATTTTCTATATGTGCAATTATTTACTGTGCATTACATTTCATCAATCTAGTTTTAAACATACCGATAGGAATGCATATATTTGCTTGATGTTAAGCCTGTTATAGCTAGCATATGCCTCTTTTAAATTTTTTTGATTGTTCGGTTGTTTGTAGTTAGCATATGTTCAGTTTCAAATGCTATCTTTGGTTGTTCATAGTATGCCTTGTTTATTCCAGTTATTCACAACGTGATGTTCTATATGTGCAAGTATGAACTATGCAGTTCAATTTCATTAGTACCAGTTTCAACAATACCACTATGAATGACTACATTTGGTTGCTGCATCTTGTAGTTAACATGCCTTTACATTTTTATTTAACCATAACCAGTGTACTTAGACCGGCACAATACCAGTTTGAATGACCATGTTTGTTTGTTGTTAAATGTTTGGCCTGTTGCAGTTAGCACACCTTTCCACTTGCTTTGCTTTACTAGCGTGCTTAAACTTGCACACTGAAGCTATCTTTTGGAGATTATTTTGTCTGCCATGTGTAATTTTGGTTGATGTTTAGCCTGTTGTGCTTAACATGCTTCTTGATGTACCTACATAGGACAATTTTGGGAACGACTACTGTTTTCCATCGAGGTTAGTTTCATCCCATGGCTTATATCTGCTCACTGTTCAGGATATCGGTAGCTGGTACCATAAAGGTCGGCGGCTGATAAGGGACTAATCGGTGAATCAGACTTTTAACTGAATATATCTGCAACCCATTTTTCCTTAGGTTAACTAGGGCCATATGTAATATATCTGAGGCTCCATAGCAACATGCATTGTACTTAATGTCTAAATATGCAATCCTAGGCTACATAGCAACAAGGAAGAGTGTTACATTAATGTTCTAATGATGTCTAGATATACGTAGAAGAGCAGCAGCAGCAGCAACAGCAACAACACAGCCCTGTTTGGATACTCAACTTAGCTAGAGGTTAGAGTTAGTTTCTAGCTCATTACTAACCCTAAACTAACTCCATCCAAAGAGTTGTTTGGATGGTAGGGTTAGATTGACAATAAATGCACTAGGAGAACTAGCTCCAATTAGCACCTCTTAGGTTGGATACTAGTTTTTTTGGTGGGTTATAGATGCAACTAGCTCAACTAGCCCTCTTGTTTAGATATACTTTAGGTCTATTTGATCCCGAACTAGCTCAAACTAACTGTAACCCGTGGATACAGCACCAGATAATTTGTAGAATGAACTAAACTTCTTCCGACCCATAATATAAGATGTTAATTCATCTAATATGTGAGTATATTGGATGTTATAAGATACTCCCTCCGTTCCTAAATATTTGTCTTTTTAGAGATTTCATATGGACTACCACATACGGATGTATATAGACATATTATAAAAGAGTGTTGTACTACATCATTGTGCAATTATTGTTTAGCTTCTAATATTAATTTGGTGCTTTTAGGTATATATGTCATTGGTAAAGATCCGCGTTTTGACCCTTTCTGCGTATGGGGCAATGAGATATCGATGAACCAGCATCAAGTGAGGAAGCTGATAAAGATAGTTAGTAAAATGGGTCCAAAGAAGGCAATTAAACTATTTGTTTACACTTTATCCAAGATAACAGCAAACTGCAGGATGGTAAGTAAGTACTCTACAGCCTTCTTTTTACTACCCATAATGAGTTGTGTTAGATGACAATGTCTGAATCTTTTTCCTTTACAGTGGTTGCCAAAGCAGTTTACTCAAGATTACCTCTCAAACTACATGATTGGTGGGCATGCAAAGGTTAAAGTGTTTCTACCAGAACACGATGATCATCTAGATGTTTTCATGAAGACCGTGAAGGATGGGTGGTCGGCCATCACAAGGGGTTGGACTAGAGTCGTGCGTGCCTTCTGCATGGAGGAGGGGACAATATGGGCATTCTGCTTCACCTTGTTCAGCAACCAGAATATATTTCGCCACTTTCTTTACAATCTTTAATAGTACAAGTATACAACTGTGGTTCATCATTCTTTATTTTGTTCTTATGTAATTCTTGAACATATGTACCTATGAATCGAATAATGCATTGGTTGTTTGAACCTGATGGATATGAATAAAGTTGTAGCATACATTCAAATTCAAATCCAAATCCGGTACAATTTGGAAAAGTAGCAATTAAATTACGGTGAAATTACACTCGCCAGGTTATTACGGCACACACTGTTGGTAAAACACAAACGTTTGTGATATGCACCATAATCGAAGATGGTTCACAGAGAGGAAACGTGTGCAAGCATGCACACAGTTGCCGTTTGCAAAGAGTGTGCGATGTCAGACAATATCACAAACGGTGCAGGCAAACTAAACATTTGTGTTAGTTGCCTTATCGTACACGATTCGCAACCATGAACTGTTTCTGATGAAGTATGCATCGTAAACGTTGCACGACAGAATAGCGTGTGCGATAGTTGTTGTGTACAACGATGGTCTGACGTTTCGTAATCCTGCCTGACACTCGTATGACTATTAGCTAATATTCTTCTTAACAGTGAACCGTTTGTGATGGGCCGCGCATCATAAACGTAGCACCACATAATACTGACTGCGATGGCAATGCAAGCAGAAACGAGTAGGATTACTGTAGGGGGCCTATCCCCGACGGTTTCTGGGTCGTGTGGGAAGAACCCTATAACACCCTCGATGCGACTATAGCTCCCACGTGTCGAGGCACGACTTAGAGACATAATCGCATTGAAGGCATATGTCGCAAGTTAGGCAATCTTCACAACATCCCATGTAATGTAAATAATAAAGGGGAGATAACATAGTTGGCTTACACTCGCCACGTCAATCAAGTACATAAATAACATTACATCATCCAAACACTCATGGCCCGACTACGGCACCAAAATAAAAGAGAACCCAACATGCGACAACGGTCCCGTTCACCCCCAACTGGGCACCACTACTGATCATCGGGAAAGGAAACATAGTAACATTGAGAGTCTTCGTCGAACTCCCACTTGAGCTCATACGCGTCTCCTGGAGCGGAATCAGCAGGCCCTGCATCTGGTGTAATAGTAATCTGTGAGCCACAGGGACTCAGCAATCTCGCACCCTCGCGATCAAAACTATTTAAGCTTATAGGAATGGCAAGGTAAAATATGAGTGGAGCTGCAGCAAGCGACTAGCAAATATGGTGGCTAACTTATTCGCAAAAGAGAGCGAGAAGAGGAGGCAAAGCGCGAGCGAGAAACTAGAGAGCAACCTGCGCAAACATTACTCCAACACCGTGTCCACTTCCCGGACTCCGCCGAGAAGAGGCCAACACGGTAACACACTCAGTTGATTCATTTTAATTAAGTTAAGGTTCAAGTTATCTACAACCGGACATTAACAAATTCCCATATGCCCATAACCGCGTGCACGGCTTTCGAAAGTTCAAATCCCTGCAGGGGAGTCCCAGCTTAGCCCATGACAAGCTCTCATGGTCAACGAAGGAATAGACCTCCTCCCAAGACGTTCCGATCAGACTCAGTATCTAGGTAATTCAAGACACTTCGACAGGTTAAAACAAGTCCAGCAACACCGCCCGAATGTGCCGACAAATCCCGATAGGAGCTGCACATATCTCTTTCTCAGGGCACACTCAGATGAGACAGACGTCGGGTAGGCCAGCCCATAGTTGCCCCTGGTAGCCCCGGACATCGCTCGGTGGGACCAACACTCAGAGGATCACTGGCCCGGGAGGGTTAAAATAAGATGACCCTTGAGTCTGCAGAACCCAAGGGAAAGAAAAGGCTAGGTGGCGAATGGTAAGACCAATGTTGGGCATTGCTAGAAAAGCTTTAATCAAGGCAAACTATCAAGGGGTTCCCATTATAACCCAACCGCGTAAGGAACGCAAAATCCGGGAACATAACACCGATATGACGGAAACTAGGGCGGCAAGAGTGGAACAAAACACTAGGCGAGAGGCCGAGCCTTCCACCCTTTACCAAGTATATAGATGCATTAAGATAACATAGCAATATAATGATATCCCCAACAAGTAAAATATATGTTCCAACCAGGAACGGCCTCCAATCTTCACCTGCAACTAGCAACGCTATAAGAGGGGCTAAGAAAAGCGGTAACATAGCCAATCAACGGTTTGCTAGGACATTGGTGGGTTAGAGGTTTGACATGGCAATTTGGGAGGCTTGCAAGCAAGTGGTAGGCATCGTAGCAATGTCATAGCAAAAGAGCGAGCAAACTAGCATAGCAAAGATAGTAGTGATTTCGAGGGTATGATCATCTTGCCTGCACAGTTGTCAGAGTTGACTGGATCCTTGAAAGCAAACTCAACAGGCTCCTTGTTAGCGAACTCGTCTCCCGGCTCTACCCAAACAAGACAAACAATCAATAAGGACACAATCAACCATGTGCAAACTCAAACAACTCAATGCAAAGATGATATGCTATGCGGAATGCGATGCGGGATGCAATATGCAAGATATGACAGGAAATGCATGAACCTGGCCTCAACTTGGAAATCCAAGTGTGCCACTGAAAAGATGAGATGAAATCGCTTGAAAATGATATAAAGAACGCCGGAATCGGAGTTACGGTTTGGAAATGGCAAGCGATTCAAAAATGACACCGGTCTGCGATTTACAGCAAGTAGGCATCTAAATGCAAAGAAATGAACATGCTACGGCACTCAAAAATAACAACAAAATACATGGCAGGGATGCACACAAGATTCTTAACAAAAGTCTAGCACTGAACTACGGCCAAATCATCCATTAACAGGTTCAAACAAGCATGGCAAAAATGCAAATGGCAAACAGATCTCAGACTTAGTGAAATCAACACTTGTCTGGAATTTCAGATCAGGTAGCCCTCTTCGGAGCAACAAAACTACATGCTACAGGACCTGAACATGTCAAAGTAAAGCATGGCGTGGAGCTACTCAAAGACCTTAACAAAAGTCCCTTAGTTACCTTGAGCCAAAAGGGATCAGAAAATACAATTGCAAGCATGTGAACATAGCAAAAACATAATGAGTTTCAGACTTAGTGAAAAACTGACACATGCTGAAATATAACTCAAGTAGGCATGTTTACGAGCTCGATGCACTCACTATAGAGCAAGTCATGGCAAGACAATCATACACAAATCAAGAAGGCACAAAATTCAAGCTAAACATGGCAATAACAATAGCATAGCATGCACGGATCAACTACAACATCACCGGCAAAATTGCAAACAAGTTGACAATCTGCCCAGATTCACAAAGTATCAAAAGTAGAGCTCGATTGACTCAAGCTAGGGTGCTCCATAAATGCAAACAAAGACATGGATGGATAGAGCACTACAATATTAACAAAACTCCCTTACTGATCATCCTCAAAAGAGGCACGGATCACTAGGAAACAACATGAATATATGGCAACAAGAGATAAACAGCTCCAGGACTTAGTGAAATCACTAAGTCCCTGAAAACAGAATTAGCAAGTGCACCACTTTGCAAGCTTGCACAAGTCAACACACACATCCTAAAAATACATGGGTTGCACCTATGGAAAGATGACAAAACCCTTAACAAAACATTAGTAGAACTCACGGGCATATCATGCACTCATTAATCATGGCAAAAAAGACAAAAGTGCTAAACGGAGTAACAGATCTGGCAATTAACTCAAGTAGCCCTCTTCGAACAGCATTTTGGGCATCAAGATGAACTCAAATGAAAATGATACAATGTAATGAAATGATGTACTCTCTGAGATGAACATTTTGATATGCTAGATGCATGAATCGGAGCTACGGATGCAAAGTTACGGAGCCGCGAACATGTGCACATGGACTGAAATTTCAAGGACTTGGGAAAAAAACAACCTCCTAGATCTGGACGGCACGCAACCCGAGGCGGCCGGATCTCCACCAGAGTTCGTCGCCGGAGGTGACCGGAGCGGGTGGAGGAGGCCGGGACGGCGAAGAGGAGGCG
>NC_057803.1:99352988-99435332 GCF_018294505.1 Triticum aestivum
GAGGCTGGGGCGCGGGCGGCGCCACGTGTTGCCCTTCGAGTGGCCGCGGGCGGCGGCGCGGCGTGTTCGGCGCCGGCGGTCAATGTCCGGCGCGCGCGATGTGTGGATCTAGGGTTTCAGGGAGAGGGGATCCGGGATATTTCGAGGGGGACCTATATATAGGCATAGAGGGAGCTAGGGGAGTCCAAATGAGGTGCGGCTTTCGGCCACGCGATCGTGATCGAACGCTCTAGATGACGGAGCAGAGTTAGGTGGGTTTTTGGCCCAAATTGGAGGGTTGTTGGGCTGCAACACACACGAGGACTTTTCGGTCCCTCGGTTAACCGTTGGAGTATCAAACGAAGTCCAAATGATACGAAACTTGACAGGCGGTCTACCGATAGTAAACCAAGGCCGCTTGGCAAGTCTCGGTCCAATCCGGAAATGTTTAATCCCCACACACAAAAGGAAGCTAGAAATGGCCACCGGAGGAGGACGAAGCGCCGGAATCCAAAACGGACAACGGGGAAAATGCTCGAATGCCTGAGACGAGCACGTATGCAAATGCAATGCACATGATGACATGATATGAGATGCATGACAACGATAACAACACACGGAGACAAAATCCGAACACGAGGAAATAAATATAACTTAACGTCGGAAATGGCAAGAGTTGGAGTACAAATAGGGAAAGTTATATCCGGGGTGTTACAACACTCCACCACTACGAAAGGATCTCGTCCCGAGATCTAGGACTGAAAGAACGTCGGGTACTCAAAACGGAGGTGATCCTCGCGTTCCCAGGTAGCTTCACGGTCGGAATGGTGTGACCACTTGACTTTGAGAAATTTGATTGACTTGTTGCGAGTCTTGCGTTCAGTCTCTTCAAGAATAGCAACTGGGTGCTCACGATAAGAGAGATCTTCTTGGAGCTCAATGTACTTGAAGTTGACGGTGCGGTCAGGAGTCTTGAAGCACTTTGAAGCTGAGAGACATGGAACACGTCATGAACATTTGCAAAGTTTGAAGGAAGCTCGAGTTGATAGGCGAGGTCGCCTCTCTTGCTGACAATCTTGAAAGGTCCCACGTATCTAGGAGCAAGCTTCCCTTTGATACCGAAGCGACGAGTACCTTTCATAGGAGAGACGCGGAGGTAAACATGATCTCCGATCTCGAAAGCCAAATCACGGTGCTTACTATCATAGTAGCTCTTCTGGCGGGATTGGGCTGCTTTGAGGTTATCACGAATGACTTTGCACAATTCTTATGCCTCTGTGATTAAGTCATTACCCAAAAGCTGGCGTTCACCGGTTTCAGACCAGTTGAGAGGGGTACGACACTTCCTGCCATACAGAATTTCAAATGGGTCCTTGCCCGAACTTGCTTGAAAACTGTTGTTGTAGGAGAATTCAGCATAAGGAAGACAATCCTCCCACTTCATGCCGAAGGAGATCACACAAGCCCTGAGCATATCTTCAAGAATCTGGTTGACACGCTCGACTTGACCGCTAGTTTGAGGATGGAAAGCTGTGCTGAAGCAGATGTTGGTGCCCATGGCCTTCTGAAAAGAATCCCAAAACTTCGAGGTAAAGATGCTGCCACGGTCTGAAGAGATCACTTGTGGAATACCATGTAGAGAGACAATACGAGAGGTATAGAGTTCCGCCAATTGAGCTGCAGTGATCGACTCTTTGATAGGCAGAAAGTGAGCCACGTTGGTGAGTTTGTCGATGACAACGAATATAGCATCATTGCCACGCCTGGACTTTGGAAACCCAGTCATGAAGTCCATTTCAATGTGGTCAAACTTTCATTCTGGAATGGCAAGAGGTTGGAGGAGACCTGCTGGCCTTTGGTGTTCTGCCTTCACTCTTCTGCAGACATCACATTCATTCACGAATTGAGCGATCTCGCGCTTCATTCGAGTCCACCAATAAGCTTGCTTAAGGTCCTGATACATCTTCGTGCTCCCAGGGTGAATGGAGAGGAGAGAATTGTGAGCCTCGTTCATGATCGCTTTACGGAGGTCACCTTTGGGTACAACAATATGATCCTCGAAGAAGAGAGTGTCCTTGTCATCAAGGCGGTAGCACTTGTACTTGGACTGACTCTTGGCAATCCCAATCTTCACCTTTTTCACCATAGCATCAAGAAGCTGGGCTTGGCGAATCTGGTCTTCCAAGGTAGGAGAGACTTGAAGGTTGGCGAGGAAACCTTGAGGAACAACTTGCAGATTAAGTTTGCGGAAAGCTTCACAAAGCTCGGGTTGATAAGGCTTGAGAATCAGACTGTTGCAGTAAGCTTTCTGCTCAATGCGTCAGCAATCACATTGGCCTTGCCTGGAGTATACTCAATACTCGGATTATACTCTTGAATCATTTCGACCCATCGAGTTTGCCTGAGGTTGAGATTAGGCTGAGTGAAGATGTACTTGAGACTCTTGTGATCAGTGAAAATGTCCACTTTTCTTCCCAATAGAAGATGTCTCCAAGTCAAAAGAGCATGCACAACTGCCGCCAACTCGAGATCATGAGTGGGGTAGTTCTTCTCATTAGGCTTCAACTGGCGAGATGTATAAGCAACAACTTTCTTCTCTTGCATCAATACTGCGCCAAGACCTTGGAGAGAGGCATCACAAAAGACCTCGTACGGCTTGGATTCATCAGGCGGAGTCAGAACTGGAGCAGTGATCAATTTCTCTTTCAAAGTGTTGAAAGCAATGTCACACTCCGGAGACCAAACGTACTTGACGTGCTTCTGAAGAAGATTTGAGAGAGGCTTCGCGATCTTAGAAAAGTTTTCAACGAATCTTCGGCAATAGCTTGCGAGACCGAGGAAGCTACGGAGTTGCTTCACGTTCTGAGGAGGTTCCCAATTCACAATTGCAGACACCTTCTCAGGATTCACGGCAATGCCCTTGGCAGAGATGATATGACCAAGATAAAGAACCTCATCGAGCCAAAATTCACACTTGGAGAACTTGGCGTAGAACTGATGTTCCCTGAGCTTATCAAGAACCAAACGCAAGTGCTTGGCATGATCTTCCTTGTTCTTCGAGAAAACCAGAATGTCGTCGAGATAGACCAAAACGAAGTCATTGGTGTAGGCGTTGAAGATGAAGTTCATCATGCGAGAGAACGTCGGAGGAGCGTTGACGAGGCCAAAAGACATGACAGTGTATTCATATGAACCAAAGCTTGTCCTGAAAGCCGTCTTGGGAATATCTTGCTCACGGATTCGAATCTGATGATAACCCATACGGAGATCAAGCTTGGAGAATACTTGGGCACCTTTGAGTTGTTCGAACAGCTCATTGATGTTGGGAAGTGGGTATTTGTTCTTGATGGTCTTCTTGTTCACTGGACGGTAATCAACACAAAGTCGGTCCGTTCCATCCTTCTTCTTCACAAAAAGAACACCACAACCCCACGGAGAAGAACTAGGCCGGATGAGACCCATTTTCTCTTGAATATCGAGTTGCTTCTTCAGCTCCTTCAACTCTTCAGGTCCGAGCTTGTAAGGACGTTTGCACACAGGTTCCGTGCCAGGCTCAAGATCAATAACGAATTCAACTGGCTGGTGCGGAGGCATTCCTGGGAGCTCTTCTGGAAAGACGTCTTGATATTCGCAAACAACTGGAATTTGCGAAATAGCATCCAATTCAACCTTCTCATTGAGAGAAAACAGACAAATGGTATCATCACGAGCGGCAAAGACAATTACATCCTCAGACGAATGAGTCAATTGAATCTGCCTGGCAGCACAATCAAGATGTGCCTTGTGCTTAGAAAGCCAATCCATTCCGAGAATAAGATCAATATCCGAGTTACCAAGAACCACCGGAGAAGAGAGAAACTTGTAATCGCCCAATGTGATAGAAACATCCGGGGCAATAGCGCTTGCATTCATGAATTTACCCGGAGAAACAACAGATAACTGTCTAGGCAAATCTTGTAAAGGCAACTCATGCTTAGAAACAAATGGCCTCGAGATGAAACAATGCGATGCACCCGTGTCAAAAAGAACTTTTGCAGGAATATCATTAACAGGAAGGTTACCCATGATCACATTTGACGAGTCCTCTGCCTGAGCTGCATTCATCAAGTTAACCTTGGCGGACTTGGGGTTATGCTTGACCACAGCTGTACTTGCCGATCTGACAGGAGGAGGAGGAGGAAGACGCCTCTGGTTGAAACACTTGTTGGCATAGTGACCCTTCTGTTGGCACTTGTTGCACGTGACCTCTGAAAGCGGACGGTGATACGGAGCACTCGATCTTGGAGCTTGAGACGAAGTCTTGTTCTGAAAGCCAGGGTTGGGTGGGTGGGAAGAACCACTGCCACCTTTGCTCTTCTGCTGATACGGCTGACGGAACGGAGGAGGAGGAAGCCAATACTTCTGCTGCTTGGCCACTTGAGTAGAGGAAGAAGGAGTAACATCTCTGACTCGCTTCTTGGAAGCATCACACCTCAACTGAGCAGCCTCTTGCTTCAGTGCCATGTTGTAGAACTCATCGTATCTCAAGGGCTCAAAGAGAACAAGAGCTAGCTGAATTTCTTCTCTGAGACCACCCCTGAACTGGTATATCATGCTCTTCTCATCAGGGACGTCCTGCTTGGCAAAGCGGGCGAGCTTCTGGAACAACTTGTTGTAGTCATAGACAGACAAAGAGCCTTGCTTCAGATTGCGGAATTCCTCACGCTTGCTTTCAACCACGCTCTGAGGAATATGATGAGCTCGGAAATCTCGACGGAAATCATCCCAAGTGATAACACGTCCACCTCTGGAGTCCTTGTACTGCTGGAACCATTCTGCAGCTTGATCTTTGAGTTGGAAGGAAGCGAACTTGACAAAGTCCTCAGGCCTGACGTTACTGCACTCGAAATGCTTACACAGATCCACAAGCCAATCGTCAGCATCGGTTGCCTCAACACAATTGCTGAAAGTCTTTGGCCCGTTAGCAAGGAACTGGTTGAGTGTAGCAAAGTGACTCTGATTGCTGCCTTGATTCCCTTGGTTGCCTTGATTGCGCTCTTGAAGAATTTGCATGATCAACTGTGTGTTTGCATTGGTTGCGGCCATCACAGCTTGCCATGCCTCCGGAGGAGGTGGAGGTGGTGGCGGATCAGGATTCGGAGTCGTGCGCGTTGGAGGAGCCATCCTGAAGAGGTTGACCACCATTAGCACATTGATAGACAAATATTGAAGCTGAATCCAACGGAATGAAAATTGCAACATATAGTCTTCACATCCGAACAAAATGAACGAATGCATTCCTCTTGAAATGGTCACATATCCATAAATTGAGAAGCCACGTAGAATTAAGGTAGAGAAATAAATCAACAAGGTACGGATCAAGAACGAATAATCGGTAAGAAATCCCAATCTCAAACCAATATCCGTGGAAGAAGAACTAGAGCTACTAGAATTCCCACCTATGAAACTCCCGAACCTTTCCGGTTATGCAATCAGGTGTTGGGGATACAGGGGAAGCATAATATCTCACCCAAACTAGCAAATCCTACATCCAGCTGTATCCATCCTTCAACACATAACCAAGAAACCTTCGGAAACCATCTACCTCAACCTTCGAAAAGCATCCGTTATACAAGTTATGGCGATACTCCCGAACTCCCGCCCCAATACTGGGTGGCGTCGAGGTTATCTCACCAACGAACTGCATAAAAGAGATTTTCGATGTCGGCGTACTAACTCAGGTATTCCAGAACTGCAACGATAAAATTATGATGACAACACCTCAGAGCTCAACTCCCCGGGACACTTCCACTAAACCCCTGACAGGAGGCACCAAGACAATGTTCTCATCATAAAACCATCGGAACGATTCCAAGATACCCGCGTGATCCTAAATTTTTTTAGTGAAATTTGAGAAGAGAAAGTCAAAACTCTACGTCAGGATGCCTTACCAGAGCGATGAGGAGACTGGGAAGTAAAAAGAATTCCTAATACTCTCCGATATATAATTCCTAAAAGACTCAAAACATTTTTCTAGACACAACTCGGCCGCTAAAAACGATCAAGCAATGGGGCTCCTAAGGTCGGGGAAGGCTCTGATTACCAACTTGTAACACCCTCGATGCGACTATAGCTCCCACGTGTCGAGGCACGACTTAGAGACATAATCGCATTGAAGGCATATGTCGCAAGTTAGGCAATCTTCACAACATCCCATGTAATATAAATAATAAAGGGGAGATAACATAGTTGGCTTACACTCGCCACGTCAATCAAGTACATAAATAACATTACATCATCCAAACACTCATGGCCCGACTACGGCGCCAAAATAAAAGAGAACCCAACATGCGACAACGGTCCCGTTCACCCCCAACTGGGCACCACTACTGATCATCGGGAAAGGAAACATAGTAACGTTGAGAGTCTTCGTCGAACTCCCACTTGAGCTCATACGCGTCTCCTGGAGCGGAATCATCAGGCCCTGCATCTGGTGTAATAGTAATCTGTGAGCCACAGGGACTCAGCAATCTCGCACCCTCGCGATCAAGACTATTTAAGCTTATAGGTAATGGCAAGGTAAAATATGAGTGGAGCTGCAGCAAGCGACTAGCAAATATGGTGGCTAACTTATTCGCAAAAGAGAGTGAGAAGAGGAGGCAAAGCGCGAGCGAGAAACTAGAGAGCAACCTGCGCAAACATTACTCCAACACCGTGTCCACTTCCTGGACTCCGCCGAGAAGAGGCCATCACGGTAACACACTCAGTTGATTCATTTTAATTAAGTTAAGGTTCAAGTTATCTACAACCGGACATTAACAAATTCCCATCTGCCCATAACCGCGGGCACGGCTTTCGAAAGTTCAAATCCCCGCAGGGGAGTCCCAACTTAGCCCATGACAAGCTCTCACGGTCAACGAAGGAATAGACCTCCTCCCAAGACGTTCCGATCAGACTCGGTATCTCGGTAATTCAAGACACTTCGACAGCTTAAAACAAGTCTAGCAACACCGCCCGAATGTGCCGACAAATCCCGATAGGAGCTGCACATATCTCTTTCTTAGGGCACACTCAGATGAGCCAGACGTCGGGTAGGCCAGCCCAGAGTTGCCCCTGGTAGCCCCGGACATCGCTCGGTGGACCAACACTCAGAGGAGCACTGGCCCGGGGGGGTTAAAATAAGATGACCCTTGAGTCTGCAGAACCCAAGGGAAAGAAAAGGCTAGGTGGCGAATGGTAAGACCAATGTTGGGCATTGCTGGAAAAGCTTTAATCAAGGCGAACTATCAAGGGGTTCCCATTATAACCCAACCGCGTAAGGAACGCAAAATCCGGGAACATAACACCGATATGACGGAAACTAGGGCGGCAAGAGTGGAACAAAACACTAGGCGAGAGGCCGAGCCTTCCACCCTTTACCAAGTATATAGATGCATTAAGATAACATAGCAATATAATGATATCCCCAACAAGTAAATAAATGTTCCAACAAGGAACGGCCTCCAATCTTCACCTGCAACTAGCAACGCTGTAAGAGGGGCTGAGCAAAGCAGTAACATAGCCAATCAACGGTTTGCTAGGACATGGTGGGTTAGAGGTTTGACATGGCAATTTGGGAGGCTTGCAAGCAAGTGGTAGGCATCGTAGCAATGGCATAGCAAAAGAGCGAGCAAACTAGCATAGCAAAGATAGTAGTGATTTCGAGGGTATGATCATCTTGCCTGCACAGTTGTCAGAGTTGACTGGATCCTCGAAAGCAAACTCAACGGGCTCCTCGTTAGCGAACTCGTCTCCCGGCTCTACCCAAACAATACAAACAAGCAACAAGGATACAATCAACCACGTGCAAACTCAAACAACACAATGCAAAGATGATATGCTATGCGGGATGCGATGCGGGATGCAAAATGCAAGATATGACAGGAAATGCATGAACCTGGCCTCAACTTGGAATTCCAAGTGTGCCACTGGAAAGATGAGATGAAATCGCTTGAAAACGATATAAAGAACGCCGGAATCGGAGTTACGGTTTGGAAATGGCAAGCGATTCAAAAATGACACCGGTCTGCGATTTACAGCAAGTAGGCATCTAAATGCAAAGAAATGAACATGCTACAGCACTCAAACATGACAACAAAATACATGGCAGGGATGCACACAAGATGCTTAACAAAAGTCTAGCACTGAGCTACGGCCAAATCATCCATTAACAGGTTCAAACAAGCATGGCAAAAATGCAAATGGCAAACAGATCTCAGACTTAGTGAAATTAACACTTGTCTGGAATTTCAGATCAGGTAGCCCTCTTCGGAGCAACAAAACTACATGCTACAGGATCTGAACATGGCAAAGTAAAGCATGGCATGGAGCTACTCAAAGACCTTAACAAAAGTCCCTTAGTGACCTTGAGCCAAAAGGGATCAGAAAATACAATTGCAAGCATGTGAACATAGCAAAAACATAATCAGTTTTCAGACTTAGTGAAAAACTGACACATGCTGAAATATAACTCAAGTAGGCATGTTTACGAGCTCGATGCACTCACTACGGTGCAAGTCATGGCAAGACAAGCATACACCCATCAAGAAGGCACAAAATGCAAGCTAGACATGGCAAGAACAATAGCATAGCATGCACGGATCAACTACAACATCACCGGCAAAATTGCAAACAAGTTGACAATCTGCCCAGATTCACAAAGTAGCAAAAGTAGAGCTCGATTGACTCAAGCTAGGGTGCTCCATAATTGCAAACAAAGACATGGATGGATAGAGCACTACAATATTAACAAAACTCCCTTACTGATCATCCTCAAAAGAGGCACGGATCACTAGGAAACAACATGAACATATGGCATCATGAGATAAACAGCTCCAGGACTTAGTGAAATCACTAAGTCCCTGAAAACAGAATTAGCAAGTGCACCACTTTGCAAGCTTGCACAAGTCACCACACACATCCTAAAAATACATGGGTTGCACCTCTGGAAAGATGACAAAACCCTTAACAAAACATATGTAGAACTCACGGGCATATCATGCACACATTAATCATGGCAAAAATGACAAAAGTGCTAAACGGAGTAACAGATCTGGCAATTAACTCAAGTAGCCCTTTTCTAACAGCATTTCGGGCATCAAGATGAACTCAAATGAAAATGATGCAATGTAATGAAATGATGTACTCTCTGAGATGAACATTTTGATATGCTATATGCATGAATCGGAGCTACGATGCAAAGTTACGGAGCCGCGAACATGTGCACATGGACTGAAATTTCAAGGACTTAGGAAAAAAAGAACCTCCTAGATCTGGATCTAGGGTTTCACGGCAAGCAACCCGAGGCGGCCGGATCTCCGCCGGAGTTCGTCGCTGGAGGTGACCGGAGCGGGAGGAGGAGGCCGGGACGGCGGAGAGGAGGCGAGGCCGAGACGCGACCGGGCGGCGGCGGCGGCCGGCGACCGCGGGCGGCGAGCGGCCGGGCGGTGGCGAGCGGCAAGCTTCGGCCGGGCGGCAGCGGGCCGCCGCGGGCGCGCGGAGGCGGGGCGAGGGAGTGGGGAGGCGGCGCGGGCCCGGGAGAGCCTCCCACGGGCCTGGCGGGCCGCGGCGGCTGGGGCGCTGGAGGCGCCACATGTCGCCCTTCCCGTGGCCGCGGGCGGCGGCGCGGCGTGTCCGGCGCCGGCGGACAATGTCCGGCGTGCGCGATGTATGGATTTAGGGTTTCGGGGAGAGGGGATCCGGGATATTTCGGGGGGGACCTATTTATAGGCATAGAGGGAGCTAGGGGAGTCCAAATGAGGTGCGGTTTTCGGCCACACGATCGTGATCGAACGCTCTAGATGACGAAGCAGAGTTAGGTGGGTTTTTGGGCCAAATTGGAGGGTTGTTGGGCTGCAACACACACGAGGCCTTTTCGGTCCCTCGGTTAACCGTTGGAGTATCAAACGAAGTCCAAATGATACGAAACTTGACAGGCGGTCTACTGGTAGTAAACCAAGGCCGCTTGGCAAGTCTCGGTCCAATCCGGAAATGTTTAATCCCCACACACGAAAGAAAGCTAGAAATGGCCACCCGAGGAGGACGAAGCGCCGGAATGCAAAACGGATAATGGGAAAAAATGCTCGAATGCCTGAGACGAGCACGTATGCAAATGCAATGCACATGATGACATGATATGAGATGCATGACAACGATAACAACACACAGAGACAAAATCCGAACCCGAGGAAATAAATATAACTTGGCGTCGGAAACAACCAGAGTTGGAGTACAAATAGGGAAAGTTATATCCGGGGTGTTACAGACCCCCCCCCCCTATCGCCTACACTCGCTTGGCGACGGTTCCAAATGCCATGGTGGAAAGTGGTTTTAAACCGTTTGTTTAGGACTAACACGCACCAGTGCTTGGCAAGCATTTTATGGAAAGCACCATGAATAAAGTGTGAACCACCATGAGTCATTAAATATCTAGGGACACCAAACCTTGGGAAAATAACTTCCTTAAGCATTTTGATAGAGGTGTTTTGATCAGCACTACTAGTTGGAATAGCTTCTACCCACTTAGTAACATAATCAACATCAACGAAAATATGTGTATACCCATTAGAGGAAGGAAAAGGTCTCATGTAATCGAAACCCCAAACATCAAATGGTTCAATAGCAAGTGAATAATTCATAGGCCTTTCTTAATGCTTACCGATATTACCTATTCTTTGATATTCATCACAAGATAAGACAAACTTACGAGCATCCTTGAAAAGAGTAGGCCAATAAAATCTAGATTGGAATACCTTGTGAGAAGTTATGTCTCCTGCATGATGTCCTCCATAAGCTTCAGAGTGACATTTCCATAGGATTTGTCCCTCTTCATGCTCAGGTACACAATGTCTAATAATACCATCTACTCCTTCTTTATAAAGATGTGGATCATCCCAAAAGTAATGTCTTAAATCATAGAAGATTTTTTTTCTTTTGTTGGTATGTAAAGTTAGGTGGTAAATATTTAGCAACAATGTAATTAGCGTAGTCATCATACCAAGGAGTGATATGAGAAACATTTATTGCAGCTAACTGCTCATCAGGAAAGCTATCATCAATAGGTAGTGGGTCATCAAGCACATTTTCAAGCCTAGACAAATTATCAGCTATGGGGTTCTCTGCTCCTTTTCTATCAATGACATGTAAATCAAATTCTTGTAGGAAGAGAACCCATCGAATAAGTCTAGGTTTAGCATCCTTCTTCTTCATAAGATATTTAATAGCAGCATGGTCAGTGTGTACAATTACTTTTGAATCAACAATGTAGGATCTAAATTTATCACAAGCAAACACTACTGCTAAGTATTCTTTTTCAGTAGTAGCATAATTTCTTTGAGCACTGTCTAGAGTTTTACTAGCATAATAAATAACATTCAGTTTCTTATCAACTCTTTGTCGTAGAATAGCACCAACAACATAATCACTAGCATCACACATAATTTCAAAAGGCAAGTTCCAATCAGGTGGTTGAACAATAGGTGCAAAAATTAAGGCTTTCTTGAGTGTTTCGAAGGCTTCTAAACAATCATCATAAAAAAGGAACATCCTTTTTCAAAAGATTTGTAAGAGGCCCAAAATTTTTAGAGAAGTCTTTGATAAATCTCCTATAGAAACCAGCATGACCTAGGAAACTACGAATACCTTTGATATCTTTAGGATATGGCATTTTTTTCAATTGCATGAACCTTAGCTTTGTCCACTTCAATACCTCTTTTAGAAATTTTATGACCCAGGATAATACCTTCATTGACATAAACTGGCACTTCTCCCAATTCAAGACAAGATTCGTTTGCTCGCATATCTGCAAAACTCGATCAAGATTGCTTAAACAATCATTAAAAGACTTCCCATAAACAGAGAAGTTATCCATGAAAACCTCAACAATCTTTTCACAAAAGTCAGAGAATATAGCAATCATACATCTTTGGAAAGTAGCAGGTCCATTGCATAAACCAAAAGGCATATGTCTATAAGCATAAGTTCCAAAGGAACAAGTGAAAGTGGTCTTTTCTTGATCAGGTTGAGAAACAGGTATTTGTGAAAAAACAGAGTATCCATCAAGGAAGCAAAAATGTGTGTGCTTAGATAACCTTTCTAGCATTTGATCAATAAAAGGTAGAGTGTAATGATCTTTTCTAGTTGCTTTGTTTAATTTTCTAAAATCAATTACCATTGTATAGCCTGTAACAATTCTTTGTAGAATAAGTTCATTCTTATCATTAGGAACAACAGTAATACCTCCTTTCTTAGGGACACAATGAACACGACTTACCTATCTACTATCAGCTATATGATAGATTATACCTGCTTCCAAAAGTTTTAATATTTCCGTTCTTACCACTTCCTTCATCTTCGGATTTAACAGACATTGGTGATCAGCAATGGGTTTAGCATCAGGTTCCATATTAATCTTGTGTTGACATAGAGCAGGACTAATAACCTTTAAATCATCAAGAGTATATCCAATAGCAAATTAGTGCTTCCTTAGAATTTTCAATAATCTTTCTTCTTCATGTTCTGAAAGGTTAGAACTAATAATAACTGGATATATCTTCTTCTCATCAAGATAAGCATATTTTAAAGTGTCTGGCAATTGTTTTAATTCAAACACAAGATCACCTTTAGGTGGAGGAGGACCACCTAGAGTTTCAATAGGCAAATTGTGTTTAAGAAGAGGACGTTGTTCAAAGAAATTTTTATCTATTTCATTTCTTTCATGCATATGTGAAGGAAATATGCCCTAGAGGCAATAATAAAGTTGTTATTTATATTCCCTTATATCATGATAAATGTTTATTATTCATGCTAGAATTGTATTAACCGGAAACTTAGTACATGTGTGAATACATAGCCAAACAGAGTGTCCCTAGTATGCCTCTACTTGACTAGCTCGTTAATCAAAGATGGTTAAGTTTCCTGACCATAGACATGTGTTGTCATTTGATGAACGGGATCACATCATTAGAGAATGATGTGATGGACAAGATACATCTGTTAGCCTAGCATAAATGATTGTTTAGTTGTATTGCTATTGCTTTCATCATGACTTATACATGTTCCTCTGACTATGAGATTATGCAACTCCCGAATACCGGAGGAACACCTTGTGTGCTATCAAACGTCAGAATGTAACTGGGTGATTATAAAGATGCTATACAGGTGTCTCCGATGGTGTTTGTTGAGTTGGCATAGATCAAGATTAGGATCTTTGGGCCCTCTCGGTAATGATCATCACTATAAGCCTTGCAAACAATGTGAATAATGAGTTAGTTGCGAGATGATGCATTACGGAACGAGTAAAGAGACTTGCCGATAACGAGATTGAACTAGGTATGATGATATCGATGATCGAATCTCGGGCAAGTAACATACCGATGACAAAGGGAACAACGTATGTTGTTATGCGGTTTGACCGATAAAGATCTTCGTATAATATGTAGGAGCCAATATGAGCATCCAGGTTCCACTATTGGTTATTGACCGGAGATGTGTCTCGGTCGTGTCTACATAGTTCTCAAACCCGTAGGATCCGCACGCTTATTGTTCGATGACGATTTGTATTATGAGTTATGTGATTTGATGACCGAAATTTGTTCGGAGTCCCGGATGAGATCACGGACATGACAAGGAGTATCGAAATGGTCGAGACATAAAGATTCATATATTGGAAGGTTGCATTTGGACATCGAAATGGTTCCGAGTGGTTCGGGCATTTTTCCGCAGTACCGGGAGGTTACCGGAACCCCCCGAGAGAAGTATTGGGCCTAGTGGGCCTTATTGGAGGAGAGGAGAAAGGGCCACAAGAGAGGGGTGCGCCCTCCCCTTGCCCAAACCGAATTGGACTAGGGGAGGGGGCTGGCCCCCCTCTTTCCTTCCCCCTCTCTCTCCCTTCCCTTTCCCTCCGGTGGAAGAAACGAAAAGGGGGGGGGGGCGAATCCTACATGGACTAGGAATCCAAGTAGGACTCCCCCTTGGCGTGCCCAACCTGGCCGGCCTCCTCCCTCCCTCCCTCCTTTATATATGTGACCAGGGGCACCCCAATAGCACAAAAGACAATCTCTTAGCCGTGTGCGGTGCCCCCTCCACAGTTACACACCTCGATCATATCGTCATAGTGCTTAGGTGAAGCCCTGCGTTGGTAACTTCATCATCACCATTGCCACGCCGTCGTGCTGATGGAATTCTCCCTCGGCCTCAATTGGATCAAGAGCTCGAGGCACGTCATCCAGCTGAACATGTGCTGAACGTGGAGGTGCCGTACATTCGGTGCTTGGATCGGTTGGATCGCGAAGACATTCGACTACATCAACCGCGTTACTAAACGCTTCTGCTTTCTTTCTACGAGGGTATGTGGACACCCTCTCCCCACTCGTTTCTATGCTTCTCCTAGATAGATCTTGCGTAATCGTAGGAAAATTTTGAAATACTACGTTCCCCAACAGTGGCATCCGAGCCAGGTCTATGCGTAGATGTTATATGCACGAGTAGAACACAATGAGTTGTGGGCGATAATAGTCATACTGCTTACCAGCATGTCTTACTTTGATTCGGCGGTATTGTTGGATGAAGCGGCCAAGACCGACATTACATCACCGCATTCATTCGACTGGTTCTACCAACCTGCTTCATACACAAGTGGCTAGTGGGTGTCTGTTTCCCCAGCTTTACTTGAATCGAGTTTGACTATGCGTGTTCCTTGTTGAAGGTTAAAACAACACACTTGATGAAAAATCATTGTGGTTTTGATGCGTAGGTAAGAACAGTTCATGCTAGAAGCCCGTAGCAGCCACGTAAAACTTGCAACAACAAAGTAGAGGACGTCTAACTTGTTTTTGCAGGGCATGTTGTGATGTGATATGATGTGATATGATGTGATATAGTGAGGATAATTACAGGTAATGATTGATCAAAATGATCAGCTAGCTTGAGACTTAAATTACAGAAAGAAATCACTTATAGACAATAGCAACTGACGATAGATTTGTCGAGTGCGTCTTTATTGTATAGCCGAAAAAGTTCTGAATACTCAACGGTCACAGCTTTCTTATGGTAGTAATGCTCCTCGTTGACATTCACCATGAGGGACTCTCGATTGGAAATCTTGGTAATGTCCATGTACCATTGATGCAATGCATACATTCTCGTTGGGAGCTTATTGACCTCCTCTGGCTCGACCAAAGGTTGGCCCCGGGCATATTTCCGTTTTATTTCCTCCTCTCTAGTCAGAGACATGGGCTCGATATCGAGGAGTTGTCCAACAGTGATCCCGATCGATTCAGCCTGCGCAATATGCTCCTCGGTTATTACCACATCGCCCACCCCGGGAACGTTAACGGTTTGCCCACAATAATATTGGGTGCGCCTACTCTCATGTGTTGTTGGCACAACAAGCGGGGGGATTGATTGCGCCGCCTGTTCTCCCAGCTAGGGAACGGTTTTACTGCATTTTTTGCCAGCTGATTTGCTCGAGCTCGAGCTCGCCTCTTTCTGTAGACGTGCTCGATTTAACTTCCTGAGGTGGCGCTCATAGTCTGTGTCAACAGGCTTGGGAGCTGGTGGTCTAGCCATACGAATGAAGTGGTCAATCTTTTCCACAGTCACTTTCTCCCTTGGCGCCGGTGGCGGTTTCGGTGCAAAATGGGTTTCCACCTCGTCCTTCAATATGGCTACGTTTTCCTCCTCGAACTTGTCATAAGGCCTCCGCGGAAGAGGCGCGAGGCTTGGACCATATTGAAATCGCTTGCCTCCGCCTGTACCTACAGTACTACCTCGACTTGTACCGCTATGCACCATAGTTGAGGCGGCTCTCTTCCATGATTGCTGAGGCAGCGAAGACGGCTGACGTGGCTGAGTTGGAGGAGGAGGAGTGGCCTGAAGCTGTGCCGGACTTGGAGGAGGAGTGGCCTGAAGCTGTGCTGTACTTGGAGGAGGAGTGGCCTGACGCTTTGCCGGACTTGGAGGAGGAGTGGCCTGAAGCTGTGCCGGACTTGGAGGAGGAGTGGCCTGACGCGTTGGTGGACTTGGAGGAGCGGGAGTCTGCTGACTCGGTGGCGGACTGCGACGAGGAGTGGGATGACGCGGTGTCGGTGGACTTTGAAAGATGATGCAATCCTTTCTCCATAGGATGATACGATGGTTGGTCTCTCCTAGTGTGTGCTCATCATCACCTCCAGGAATGTCAAGCTCTAGCCCCGAATATTGGTCCACCACCTCATCAACCAAGACACGAGCATAGCCCGCTGGAATCGGGTTGCAATGGAAGGTTGCCTCGGGGGGATTTGTAAAAGCAAGGGCTTCCGCCACCTTCATGGATATGTTCTTCATTTTCAAGTGTAGCTCGCAGTTAGTGTTCTCCATGATGTCATCCATTGGGTAGCTATCCAGCAATGCGTCGCCCGGGGCGGAACCCACGCTGCTTCTCGACATGGATGGGATGGTGCTATCCATTGGTGGATCATCCGCTAGCTGCTGAGACCCCCTTTGCTGGCTAAGTGAGTTGATCTGCTCCTACTGCCGCTGGAATTTGATTGCCAAGTCCGCGTGCGCTGATTCTAGGCCTTGAAGGCATTCATAGTCTAGCTTCCTCTGCTCCTCCTCCATCTTCCTCTTCTTCTCCTCCGCAATCTTCTTTCTCGCATGGGTTCTGTAGTCGACGTTCCAGTCCGAAAACCCCTCATACCACGGAATATCGCCCATGCCTCGTGTTCTTCCCGGGTGTTTAGGAGTTCCCAGGGCACGCGTAAGCTCGTCGTTCTCTCTGTTGGGCTCGAACAACCCGGATCGAGCCTCTTCTATTGCAACAAGTAGCTTATCTTCGGCTCCGTCCAGACATGCCTTCTTGGAAACTTTGCCTGTCTTCGGGTCCAACTCCCCCCCATGCGCATAGAACCAAGTCCTACACCTGGGGGGCCAGCTCAATGTTTCTGGAGTGACACCTGCATCCAGCATCTCTTTCTCAGACTTATCCTACTTAGGCATTCCCACCGCATAGCCACCTGGCCCCAGCTTATGGAACTTATCCTTTTTTGCGGCATTGGCCTTGTTTATTCTCGACCGTTCCTTAGATAATTCCGAATCCTTGAATTTCACGAAATCGTCCCAATGAGCACTTTGGTTCTCTAGTGTTCCCTCGAATACTGGAGTCTTCCTTCCTCCGTTGACGTACTTGGCCCATTCACGAATCTTGTGGTTCTTGAATGCAACCGCCATCTTCCTAAGAGCAGCGTCCTTGACTTTCTCCACATCTGCATTTGTGAAATGATCTGGTAGGGTGAAATGTTCCATGAGCGTTTCCCAAAGCAACTGTTTTTGTCTGTCGTCGACAAAAGTAACTCCTGGACGTGGCTTTGATGGCTCTCTCCATTCTTGAAGGGAGATCGGGAGTTGGTCCTTCACAAGAACTCCGCACTGACGAACGAACTTGTCCGCAATCTTCTTAGGCGCGAATGGTTCGCCATTAGGTCTGATTGCCTCGATATTGTACTTTACGCCCTCCTTCAACTTTTTGTTCGGGCCTCGTTTCGTCCTGTTGCCTGAAGATTTGCTCGATCCGGATGGCTGAAAGAAGAAAGATCGATTCGTTAATATATCTTCAAGTCATTTAAAACATGTGATGATCACCAGATGCCTGCTTATATAAATATATATACCTCGCCGGTCTTTGTTGTTTCAAGATCAACATTTTCTTCGTCATGTTCATAGTTCACGACTTCATCAATTCGGTCGTCGCGATCGAATATCATATCACCCTCCCCGGTGTTGTTTAGATATTCGGAGCCGTCATAATCTTCTTCATTCTGATCATCATCTGGCCCGCGAGGATTGCGTATGATATTGAACAGGGCCTCTTCTCCCTCTCTGCCGGTATTGTCCGCCATAGGTTTTGTTTAACTAATCCAAAAGAAATATATTCAAATTACAATGCATGGATGCAATCAATTAATAAGGAAAAACTGAATCAATCATAGTACATAATAAGCATCATCGAATATAATCTCGAATACGTCGTCTCGAATAATAGATATAATCTCGAATACATCGTCTCGAATAATAGATATAATCTCGAATACATCGTCTCGAATAATAGATATAATCTCGAATACATCGTCTCGAATAATATATAATCTCGAATACATCGTCTCGAATATTATATATCGAGTACATCACTGGCTAGGTAGCTAATAAAGATCGAATACTACAGAAGAATCTAGGACACTCGCGGTTCCTGCGGCGCGGGCGGTGGACACCCAAAGAGAAGGAACCCTCACAGGATCATAGCTGAAGTGAGATCCCTGAAGAAACTGCTAGGTATTGGAGAACCTGTCGCCCTCTAATGCAACCATGTAGCGATGGACGTGCTCGTCCTCCTCCCTGACCCGGCGACGTACCACCTCCGGCGGGGCCGGCTCCCTCCGCATCGAAACTGGCCCACGCGAACGCCACCAAATGAGATCAGGGTCGACGACGGGACCCGAGGCCGAGTTCCTCATCAAGCGGCGCGCCCCTCCAGGCAGCACCTCCCAGTGCTAGCCCGGCGGAGCCCAATCCCGGACATGGGTCAGCCGGACGTCGTCGCGGACGGGTCGACGGCGAGGATGCGGGCCGGGCATCGTCGAGAACAAATACTATCTATATGCCCGCAAAAAGTAACATTTTTTTAATGATTGGATTTTGATAACTAAAATTTCTAACATTTCTATATAACTAACATTCCTATAACATTTCTAACAATGCTATATAACTAACATTTCTATAACATTTCTAATATTTCTATAACTAAAAAACAGAAAAAAACTATAACATTTCTATATATATATAACTAACATTTGTATAACATTTCTAATATTTCTATAACTAAAAAAAAGAAAAATTTCTACCTTTTTTATAACTATTTCTATAACTAATAAACAGAAAAATTTCTAACAATTCTAACTATTTTATAACTATTTCTATAACTAAAAAACAGAAAAATTTCTAAAAATTCTAACATTTCTATAACATTTTCTAACAATGCTATATAACTAACTATTTCTATAACTAAAAAAGAAAAATTTCTAACAATGCTGTGTGTGTGCGCGCTCACCGGCGAGGCGAGAAGCCACGGGGGGCGGCGACGGGGACGGTGACGGGCGCGGCGACGACGGGGATGGCGACGACGGGGACAGTGACGGGGCGGCGACGACGGGGACGGGCCGGGGCGGCGATGATGGGGACCGGGCGGCAATGACGGGGACGGGGCGGCGATGACGGGGACGACGCGGGACGGGCCGAGACGGTGTGGCGGTGACGACAGGGACGACGGGGACGGGGACGACGGGGCGGCGACGACGGGGACGGGGGTGGCGACGAGGGTAATGGAGACGGGGGCGGCGGGCGACGGGGCAGAGGAGAGGAATCAGAGGAGAAACTGAAATTTTTGAAGTGTTTAGTTATATAGGATGGACCTTTAGTACCGGTTGGAGCCACCAACCGGTACTAAAGGCCTGTTTTGGCCAAGCCAAGCGGTGGGAACCGCACCCCCTTTAGTGCCGGGTGGTGGCTCCAACCGGTACTAAAGGCCCCCCCTTTAGTACCGGTTGGTGCTACCACCTGACACTAAAGGGGGTGCGCTGGCGCAGGTGCGGTGCGAAATGTTTAGTCCCACCTCACTAGCCAAGGGGCGTCCGCACTGGTTTATAAGCCCTAGTGCGGTAGCTCCCTTGAGCTCCTCTCCAAAGCAGGCCTACTAGGCCTAAATGTTCTGTGCTGTCCTGCGGGCCTACTGGGCCTTTGCGGGCCTGCATCCTGGCCCAACAACAGGTTGGGTTTCTAGTCGTATGCAGGCCGCTGTGGCGCAGTAGGTGGGCTTTTTTTTCTTATTTTTTGCTTTATTTATTTTTGTTTGAGTTGTTTTTTTGCTGTATTTAGAGTTTCTTTGTGAATATTTTTGCTTTAGGTACAAAAAATTACAAACTTTCTGTTAGTACCGGTAGTTTACAAATTTGAATAGTTTAAATTTTGATTTATTTGAAATTTGTGTGAATCACTAGTTTGTGAATAACTTAACTTTGAGAATAGATTTTCAGTGATTCTTTTTTCTTATGTTTAATATTAGTGTGTTTTATCATTATATTCAATTTGGTAATGCTTAGGTTATTTAAAAAATGAAATGCCTTTTGTAACGGATGAGTTTTCGTCCGAAACCCTGATACTTCGAAAGAGATTGTCCATTTAGTACACGAAGTGCATCCAGTTTTTGCGGTAACCCTCTCTACTTTTTTGCACATGCTATGTGGGTGAAATTATGATACCATGCCAACTTTCAACCTTTTCTGAGTTCATTTGAAATGCTTTTCAATTTCAGGGTCATTTAGCTTAAAAAATCAGTAAAGGCATGAAAGAATTTGTTTGCACATAAAATTTCTTCGCGTTTCAAATGCCAAAACACATAACTACCCTAACTATTACAGAGATTCCCTCCTGGGTGTGAAACACAGAAGAAAGTGATGATAGTGAAGCCGATCACATCCCAGATCTTTGGGTGTGAAACTTTTTCTTCGCGTGTGTCCCTTTGCGCCGTAACCATGGAAAATCTTCATCATTTAACGGGATGCTCGGGTCAATATTCACTGTGAATGGAGCAATTTCATCAAACTTTTCATAATCTTCTGACATGTCTGTCTTGTCATCCACTCCCACGATGTTTCTCTTCCCAGAAAGAACTATGTGCCGCTTTGGCTCATCGTACGATGCATTCGCTTCCTTATCTTTTCTTTTTCTTGGCTTGGTAGACATGTCCTTCACATAGAAAACCTGTGCCACATCATTGGCTAGGACGAATGGTTCGTCTGCATACGCAAGATTGTTGAGATCCACTGTTGTCATTCCGTACTGCGGGTCTTCCGTTACCCCGCCTCGTGTCATATTGACCCATTTGCACCGAAACAAAGGGACCTTCAAACCACGTCGATAGTCAAGTTCCCATATGTCCTGTATATAACCATAATATGTTTCCTTTCCTGTCTTGGTTTCTGCATCAAAGCGGACACCACTGTTTTGGTTGGTGCTCTTCTTATCTTGGGCGATCGTGTAAAATGTATTACCATTTATCTCGTACCCTTTGAAAGTCATTATATTCGAAGATGGTAACTGGGACAGCAAGTACAGGTCATCTTCAATAGAGGTGTCATGCATGGTACGTGTCTGCAACCAGCTGGCGAAACTCCTGGTTTGTTCACGTGTAATCCAGTCATCAGACCGCTCCGGGTGTTTGGAGCGTAGCAAATTCTTGTGTTCATCCATATACGGAGCCACCAAGGCGGAATTCTGTAGAACTGTGTAGTGTGCTTCAGTGAGAGAATGTCCGTCCATACATATTATTTGTTCCCCTCCTAGCGTGCCTTTTCCATCCAGTCTGCCCTTATGCCGCGATTCAGGAACACCAATCGGCTTAAGGTCAGGAATAAAGTCAATACAAAACTCAATGACCTCCTCATTTTCATGGCCCTTGGAGATGCTTCCTTCTGGCCTAGCACGGTTATGAACATATTTCTTTAAGACTCCCATGAACCTCTCAAAGGGGAACATATTGTGTAGAAATACAGGACCCAAAACGTTAATCTCTTCGCATAGGTGAACTAGGACGTGCGTCATGATGTTGAAGAAGGATGGTGGGAACACCAACTCGAAACTGACAAGACATTGCACCAAATCATTCTCTAACCTTGGTATGATTTCTGGATCGATTACCTTCTGAGAGATTGCATTGAGAAATGCACATAGCTTCACAATGGCTAATCGAACGTTTTCCGGTAGAAGCCCCCTCAATGCAACCGGAAGCAGTTGCGTCATAATCACGTGGCAGTCATGAGACTTTAGGTTCTGGAACTTTTTCTCTGCCATGTTTATTATTCCCTTTATATTCGACGAGAAGCCAGACGGTACCTTAATACTAAGCAGGCATTCAAAGAAGATTTCCTTCTCTTCTTTGGTAAGAGCGTAGCTTGCATGACCCTGATGTATGCCGTCTTTTCCGTGCATACGTTGCTGGTCCTCCCGTGCCTCAGGTGTATCTTTTGTCTTCCCATACACGCCCAAGAAGCCAAGCAGGGTCACACAAAGATTCTTCGTCACGTGCATCACGTCGATTGCGGAGCGGACCTCTAGGTCTTTCCAATAGGGCAGGTCCCAAAATATAGATTTCTTCTTCCACATGGGTGCGCGTCCGTCAGCGTCATTCGGAACAGGTTGTCCACCAGGACCCTTTCCAAAGACCACCTTCAAATCCTTGACCATATCATGTACATCAGCACCAGTACGGTGGCGAGGCTTCGTCCGGTGATCCGCCTCACCTTTGAAATGCTTGCCTTTCTTTCTTACGGGATGCCTGCTCGGAAGAAATCGACGATGTCCCAGGTACACATTCTTCTTACAATTAGCCAAATATATACTGTCGGTATCGTCCAAACAGTGCGTGCATGCGCGGTATCCCTTGTTTGTCTGTCCTGAAAGGTTACTGAGAGCAGGCCAATCATTGATGGTCACGAACAGCAACGCCTTTAGGTCAAATTCTTCCCCCATGTGCTCATCCCACGCACGTACACCTGTTCCATTCCACAGTTGTAAGAGTTCTTCAACTAATGGCCTTAGGTACACATCAATGTCGTTGCCGGGTTGCTTAGGGCCTTGGATGAGCACTGGCATCATAATGAACTTCCGCTTCATGCACAACCAAGGAGGAAGGTTATACAAACATAGAGTCACAGGCCAGGTGCTATGGTTGCTGCTCTGCTCCCCAAAAGGATTAATGCCATCTGCGCTTAGACCAAACCATACGTTCCTTGCGTCATCTGCAAACTCCTTCCCGTACTTTCTTTCGATTTTTCTCCACTGCGACCCGTCAGCGGGTACTCTCAACTTTCCGTCTTTCTTACGGTCTTCTCTGTGCCATCGCATCGCCTTGGCATGCTCTTTGTTTTGGAACAAACGTTTCAACCGTGGTATTATAGGAGCATACCACATCACCTTGGCAGGAATCTTCTTCCTGGGGCGCTCGCCCTCGACATCACCAGGGTCATCGCGGCTGATCTTATAGCGCAATGCACCGCATACCGGGCAAGCGTTCAAATCCTCGTACTCACGGCGGTAGAGGATGCAATCATTAGGGCATGCATGTATCTTCTGCACCTCTAACCCTAGAGGGCAGACAGCCTTCTTTGCTTGGTACGTACTCTCGGGCAATTCGTTGTCCTTTGGAAGCATATCCTTTATCATTACCAGCAACTTTCCAAATCCCTTGTCAGATACACCATTCTCTGCCTTCCATTGCAGCAATTCCAGTGTGGTGCCCAGCTTTTTCTTGTCACCTTCGCAATTCGGGTACAACAATTTTTTGTGATCCTCTAACATGCGCTGCAACTTCTTCTTCTCCAAATCACTTGCGCAGTTTCTCTTTGCATCGGCAATGGCCCGACCTAGATCATCAACGGGCTCATCCGATGCCTCTTCTTCAGCTTCTTCCCGCATTGCCGGCTCAGCTTCTTCCCGCATTACCGGCTCAGCTTCTTCCCTCATTGTTGTATCATCGTATTCAGGGAACCCATGGCCAGGATAGCTGTCGTCGTCCTCTTCTTCTTCATTGTCTTCCATCATAACCCCTCTTTCTCCATGCTTGGTCCAAACATTATAGTGGGGCATGAAACCGGACTCAAACAGGTGGACGTGAATGGTTCTTGACGTAGAGTAATTGCGACCATTCTTACAGCCAGCACATGGACAATGCATAAAACCATCCGCTCGCTTGTTTGCCTCAGCCGCAAGCAGAAAAGTACGCACGCCATTAATGAACTCGGGAGAGCATCGGTCATCGTACATCCATTGCCGGCTCATCTTCAATACACAGCACCGAAAACATCAAATTAATACAATACATAAAGTTCATACATAAAGAGCATACAACACTTCAATGCAACAAACAAATAACTCTCTAGCTAAAGAATTTAAATGCAACAACAAATGCGATCAAGATCGCAACTAAGGTAACAATTGATCCAACAGCATAATGATACCAAGCCTCACTATGAATGGCATATTTTCTAATCTTTCTAATCTTCAAGCGCATTTTCTCCATCTTAATCTTGTGATCATCGACGACATCGGCAACATGCAACTCCAATTCCATCTTCTCCCCCTCAATTCTTTTCAATTTTTCCTTCAAATCCTCGTTTTCTCTTTCAACTAAATTTAACCTCTCGACAATAGGGTCGGTTGGAATTTCGGGTTCAACTACCTCCTACATACAAATATCTATGTCAACTTGATGGGCATAATTTGTCATAAACACGAAATGCAATGAATAGTTTTAAAAGAGAATATACCACATCCGAATCATAACCCGGACGAGGGCCGACGGGGACGGATATCAAAACCATGGCACTATGCATAACAAACAACGTATGGGTAAGATAATTATACGAGTAACTATATATCCAAATCACACAAACATCATTTTTTATATAAAACTTCATGAACAAGAGGCTCACCACAAGGTGGTGCCGGCGACGGGACGTTGCGAGCGATCGACGGTGGTTACGACGGAGATTTAGAAGGTACTAAGTAAACCACACCTACATATGCAAAACTAAGTGTTATTTTTGACCTCAAATTGCATATAAATCAAATACTAGCACATATATATAATTCCTCCCAAATTACTAAACTCAAAAATCAATCACTATATAAAGCATTGCACGAGCTAATCTAGCAATGAGAGATGAAAGGAAAGAGTTGCTAACCTTTGTGATCATTTGAATGGATGGGGGCCTTCAAATCTTGGGCAAAATGTGTGATGAGCTTGAGAGGAAGAGGGAAAAGAACAGAGAGGAGAGGGGAAAGGGGAAGAACAGAGCGAGCTCGGGTGGACGAAGGGTCTATGTAGGATGACCTTTAGTACTGGTTCATGATACGACCCGGTACTAAAGGTGCTGGAGGGGCCCCGGACTGACAACATCCTACCACCACTCACTTTAGTACCGGTTCGTGGCACGAACCGGTGCTAAAGGTTCGCCACGAACCGGTACTAATGAGAGCGGCCCGGCTAGCCGTTGGAACCGGCACTAATGTACACATTAGTGCCGGCTCAAATTCAAACTGGCACTAATGTGCTTCACGTTTGACCCTTTTTCTACTAGTGTATTGAAGGAAGAGAGCTTTCACATATAAATATACTATCTTGGACATCTTTTGCAATTGTGAGCACTCATTAAAATATGACATGCTAAAAGGTTAATGTTGGACAAGGAAGATAACTTAATGGGTTATGTTTTCCTATATCCGAAATGTTATATTGTCTTGGATCATCCAACATGTTGAGCTTGCCTTTCCCTCTCATGCTAGACAAATTCTTTGCACCAAGTAGAGATACTACTTGTGCTTCCAAAAATTTCATAAACCAATTTTGTCATGAGAGTCCACCATACCTACCTGTGGATTGAGTAAGATCCTTCAAGTAAGTTGTCATCGGTGCATGCAATAAAAATTGCTCTCTAAATATGTATGATTTATTAGTGTGGAGAAAATAAGCTTTATACGATCTTGTGATGTGGAAGAAATAAAAGCGACGGACTGCATAATAAAGGTCCATATCACAAGTGGCAATATAAAGTGACGTTCTTTTGCATTAAGATTTTATGCATCCAACCATAAAAGCGCATGACAACCTCTGCTTCCCTCTACGAAGGACCTATCTTTTACTTTTATCTTCTACCCTTATACAAGAGTCATGATGGTCATCACCTTTCCTTTTTACACTTTTTCCTTTGGCAAGCACTTTGTGTTGGATTGATCCGGATATATATATCCACTTGGATGTAGGTTTTCATAAATTATTATTATTGACATTACCCTTGAGGTAAAATGTTGGGAGGCAAAACTATAAGCCCCTATATTTCTCTGTGTCCGATTAAAACTTTTAACCAATAAATATCACATGAGTGTTAGCAATTATGAAAGATTAAATGATAGTTGAGCATGTGGAGTTTGCTGAACCAAAGCTCTTACATAGACTCTTCCCAAAAATAACATGAATTACAATTGTTTGATGACTAAGAGCACGGTTTGTTAGTTCTCAAGAAATTTTATGATATATACTTTAACATGTAAATAACTTGTTACTTGATCATGAGAAGTTTTATGAGTTGAGCTACTGTTATGATATATAATGATGCTATAAAAAGTGATTGAAACTATCATTGATCAAACTTAAACACTTGCTAGCATTCACACTTCATAAATTATTTCTTTTATCATTTACCTACTCGAGGACGAGCAGGAATTAAGCTTGGGGATGTTGATATGTCTCCAACGTATCTATAATTTATGAAGTATTCATGCCATGTTTACAATAGTTTTATATGATTTTGGTATGATTTGACTAGAACTAACCCGCACTAATGCTATTTTTAGCAGAACTACCGTGGTGTTGTTTTTGTGCAGAAATAAAAGTTCTCGGAATTCGATGAAAATCAACGGAGAATTTTTATGGAAAATATAAAAATACTGGAACAAAAATCTACCGGAGGGGAGTCCCATGGGCCCCACGAGGGTGGGGGCGTGCCCACCCCCCTGGGTGTGCCCCTGTGCCTCGTGGACTACCCGTGGGGCCCCTGGCTTGTTCTCGATGCCAACCTCTCCTATAAATATCCAAACCTCCAGAAAATAACCTAGATCGGAAGTTCCGCCGCCGCAAGCCTCTGTAGCCACGAGAAATCAATCTAGGCCCTCTCTGGCACCCTGTCGTAGGGGGCCATCGGCTATGGAGGAGGATCCCAGAGGGGCCATCATCACCATGAAGGACAAGGACCAGAGGGAGAACCTCTCCACATCCAGGGGGAGGCCATGGAGGAGGAAGCACAAGAGGGAGAACCTCTCCTCCTCTCTCTCGGTGGTCCACTCTCCCGCACCCCGCTGTAATCCCTACTTGCACATGGTGCTTTATGCCACATATTATGATCCAATGATGTGTTGCCATCCTATGATGTTTTGAGTAGATATTCTTTGTCTTTGGGTAGATTGATGATCTAGATTGGTACGAGTTGTATGTTTTATTTTGGTGCTGTCCTATTGTGCCCTCCGTGTCGTGCAAGTGTGAGGGATTCCCACTGTAGGGTGTTGCAATATGTTCATGATTCGCTTATAGTGGGTTGCTTGAGTTATAGAAGCATAAACCCGAGTAAGGGGGTTGTTGCGTAGGGGATAAAGGGGACTTGATGCTTTAATGTTATGGTTGGGTTTTACCTTAATTATCTTTTGTAGTTGCGGATGCTTGCTAGAGTTCCAATCATAAGTGCATATGATCCAAGAAGAAAAAGTATGTTAGCTTATGCCTCTCCCTCATATGAAATTGCAATGAGGACTATCAGTCTTGTGAACAATTGCCTAGGACAATTCAGCACAACGATCCACCATTATTCCACACTCGCTATTTATAATATTTTGTAATATATTCTAACTTTATGATAATAACACCTACTTTTATATTTTATCTCTCCGATACCATGCAAAGTTATCCTCTTCATACCCACAACGTAGTTTTATTTCTCGTTTCTAGTTGGAAGCAAACGTTCGGTGTATGTAGAGTCGCATCAGTGGCAGATAGGGTTTGAGAGAATATTGATCTTACCTTTACCTCCTTGTGTGTTCGACACTCCATACTTAGCACTTCCACCTTTGGGAATTGCTACGATGATTCCCTGCACTTGGGGATTATCAGATGCTTATGTGAAAAAGTTTCAAACTGATATGCTCAAACCCAAATCGGAGAAGTGCGTCTTCATAGGATACCCAAAAGAAACTGTTGGGTACACCTGTCACAGATCTGAAGGCAAGATATTTCATTGTTAAGAATGGATCCTTTCTAGAAAAGGAGTTTCTCTCAAAAGAAGTGAGTGGGAGGAAAGTAGAACTTGATGAGGTAATTGTACCTTCTCCCGAACTAGAAAGTAGTTCATCACAGAAATCAGTTCCAGTGATTCTTACACCAATTAGTGAGGAAGCTAATGATGATGATCATGAAACTTCAGATCAAGTTACTACCGAACCTCGTAGGTCACCTACAGTATGGTCCGCACCAGAGTGGTACGGTAATCCTGTTCTGGAAGTCATGTTACTAGACCATGACGAATCTACAAACTATGAGGAAGCGATGATGAGCCCAGATTCTGCGAAATGGCTTGAGGCCATGAAATCCGAGATGGGATCCATGTATGAGAACGAAGTATGGACTTTGAGTGACTTGCCCGATGATCAGTGAGCCATTGAAAATAAATGGATCTTCAAAAGGAAGACGGAGGCTGATAGTAGTGTTACTATCTACAAAGCTCGAATTGTCGCAAAATGTTTTCGACAAGTTCAAGGTGTTGACTACGATGAGGTTTTATCACTCGTGTCGATGCTTAAAAGTCTGTCCAAATCATGTTAGTAGTTGCCGTATTTTATGAAATCTGGCAAATGGATGTAAAAACTGCATTCCTTAATGGATTTCTGAAAGAAGAGTTGTATATGATGCAACCAGAAGTTTTTGTCGATCCTAAAGGTGCTAACAAAGTGTGCAAGCTCCAGCGATCCATTTATGGACTGGTGCAAGCCTCTCGGAGTTGGAATATATGCTTTGATAGTATGATCAAAGCATATGGTTTATACAGACTTTTGGAGAAGCCTGTATTTACAAGAAAGTGAGTGGGAGCACTACAACCTTTCTGATAAGTATATGTTGTTGGAAATATGCCCTAGAGGCAATAATAAAATGATTATTATATTTCCGTGTTGATGATAATTGTCTATTATTCATGCTATAATTGTATTATCCGGAAATCGTAATACATGTGTGAATACATAGACCACAATGTGTCCCTAGTGAGCCTCTAGTTGACTAGCTCGTTGATCAACAGATAGTCATGTTTCCTGGCTATGGACATGCGAATGTCAAGTATCATTTTCTTAGACCATGAGATTGTGCAACTCCCGGATACCGTAGGAGTGCCTTGGGTGTGACAAACGTCACAACATAACTGGGTGACTATAAAGGTACATTACAGGTGTCTCCGAAAGTGTCTGTTGGGTTGGCACGAATCGAGACTGGGATTTGTCACCCCGTATGACGGAGAGGTATCTCTGGGCCCACTCGGTAATGCATCATCATAAAGAGCTCAGTGTGATCAAGTGGTTGATCACGGGATCATGCATTATGGTACGGGTAAAGTGACTTGCCGGTAACGTGACCGAACAAGGTATTGGGATACCGACGATCGAGTCTGGGGCAAGTAACGTACCGATTGACAAAGGGAATTGTATACGGATTAATTAAGTCCTCGACATTGTGGTTCATCCGATGAGATCATCATGGAGCATGTGGGAGCCAACATGGGTATCCAGATCCCGCTGTTGGTTATTGACCGGAGAGTCGTCTCGGTCATGTCTGCTTGTCTCCCGAACCCGTAGGGTCTACACACTTAAGGTTCGGTGACGCTAGGGTTGTAGAGATATTAGTATGCAACAACCCGAAAGTTGTTCGGAGTCCCGGATGAGATCCCGGACGTCACGAGGAGTTCTGGAATGGTCCGGAGGTGAAGAATTATATATAGGAAGTGCAGTTTCGGCCATCGGGAAGGATTCGGAGTCACCGGTATTGTACCGGGACCACCGGATAGGTCCCGGGGGTCCACCGGGTGGGGACACCCATCCCGGAGGGCCCCGTGGGCTGAAGTGGGGAGGGAACCAGCCCCTAGTGGGCTGGTGCGCCCCCCTTGGGCCCCCTGCGCTAGGGTTGGAAACCCTAGGGTGGGGGCGCCTCCACTTGCCTTGGGGGGCAAGCCTCCCCCTTGGCCGCCGACCCCCAAGGAGATCCCATCTCCTAGGGCAGGCTCCCCCCAGGGGACCTATATAAAGGGGGGGAGGGAGGGCAGCCGCACCTGAAGTCTTGGCGCCTCCCTCTCCCCTGCTACACCTCTCCCTCTCACAGAAGCTCGGCGAAGCCCTGCTGCGTTCAGTGCTGCATCCACCACCACGCCGTCGTGCTGCTGGATCTTCATCAACCTCTCCTTCCCCCTTGTTGGATCAAGAAGGAGGAGACATCATCCGCTTCGTACATGTGTTGAACGCGGAGGTGCCGTCCGTTCGGCACTTGGTCATCGGTGATTTGGATCACGGCGAGTACGACTCCATCATCCCCGTTCTCTTGAACGCTTCCGCTCGCGATCTACAAGGGTATGTAGATGCACTCTCCTCTTGTTGCTAGTTGACTCCATAGATTGATCTTGGTGAAACGTAGGAAATTTTTTTGTTTTCTGCAACGTTCCCCAACAGTGGCATCATGAGCTGGGTCTATGTGTAGTTACTATGCACGAGTAGAACACAAAGTAGTTGTGGGCGTCGATATTGTCAGTTTGCTTGCCGTTACTAGTCTTATCTTGATTCGGCGGCATCGTGGGATGAAGCGGCCCGGACCAACCTTATACGTATGCTTATGTGAGACCGGTTCCACCGACTGACATGCACTAGTTGCATAAGGTGGCATGCGGGTGTCTGTCTCTCCCACTTTAGTCGGGTCAGATTCGATGAACAGGGTCCTTATGAAGGGTAAATAGAAATTGGCAATTCACGTTGTGGTTTTGGGTTAGGTAAGAAACGTTCTTGCTAGAAACCTATAGCAGCCACGTAAAAACTTGCAACAACAATTAGAGGACGTCTAACTTGTTTTTGCAGCAAGTGTTTTGTGATGTGATATGGCCAAAGGTTGTGACGAATGACGAATGATATATGTGATGTATGAGATTGATCATGTTCTTGTAATAGGAATCACGACTTGGATGTCGATGAGTATGACAACCGGCAGGAGCCATAGGAGTTGTCTTTATTTTTTTGTATGACCTGCGTGTCATTGAGAAACGCCATGTAAATTACTTTAGTTTATTGCTAAACGTGTTAGCCATAGTAGTAGAAGTAATAGTTGGCGAGCAACTTCATGGAGACATGATGATGGACATCATGATGATGGAGATCATGGTGTCATGCCGATGACAAGATGATCATGGAGCCCCAAGATGGAGATCAAAGGAGCTATATGATATTGGCCATATCATGTCACTATTATTTGATTGCATGTGATGTTTATCATGTTTTTGCATCTTGTTTACTTAGAACGACGGTAGTAAATAAGATGATCCCTCATAATAATTTCAAGAAAGTGTTCCCCCTAACTGTGCGCCATTGCGACAGTTCGTTGTTTCGAAGCACCACGTGATGATCGGGTGTGATAGATTCCAACATTCACATACAACGGGTGTAAGACAGATTTACACACGCAATACACTTAGGTTGACTTGACGAGCCTAGCATGTACAGACATGGCCTCGGAACACAGAAGACCGAAAGGTCGAGCATGAGTCGTATAGAAGATACGATCAACATGAAGATGTTCACCGATATTGACTAGTCTGTCTCACGTGATGATCGGACACGGCCTAGTCAACTCGAATCATGTTATACTTAGATGACTGGAGGGATGTCTATCTAAGTGGGAGTTCATTGAATAATTTGATTAGATGAACTTAATTATCATGAACTTAGTCTAAAATCTTTACAATATGTCTTGTAGATCAAATGGCCAACGTTGTCCTCAACTTCAACGCGTTCCTAGAGAAAACCAAGCTGAAAGACGATGGCAGCAACTATACGGACTGGGTACGGAACCTGAGGATCATCCTCATAGCTGCCAAGAAAGATTATGTCCTAGAAGCACCGCTAGGTGATGCACCCATCCCACAGAACCAAGATGTTATGAACGCTTGGCAGACATGTGCTGATGGTTACTCCCTCGTTCAGTGCGGCATGCTTTACAGCTTAGAACTGGGGCTCCAAAAGCGTTTTGAGCGACACGGAGCATATGAGATGTTCGAAGAGCTGAAAATGGTTTTCCAAGCTCATGCCCGGGTCGAGAGATATGAAGTCTCCGACAAGTTCTTCATCTGTAAGATGGAGGAAAATAGTTCTGTCAGTGAGCACATACTCAAAATGTCTGGGTTGCATAATCGCTTGACTCAGCTGGGAGTTAATCTCCCGGATGATGCGGTCATTGACAGAATCCTTCAGTCACTTCCACCAAGCTACAAGAGCTTTGTGATGAACTTCAATATGCAGGGGATGGAAAAGACCATTCCTGAAGTATTTGCAATGCTGAAATCAGCAGAGGTAGAAGTCAAAAAAGGAACATCAAGTGTTGATGGTGAATAAAACCACTAAGTTCAAGAAAGGCAAGGGTAAGAAGAACTTCAAGAAGGACGGCAAGGGAGTTGCCGCGCCCGGTAATCAAGCTGCCGGGAAGAAGCCAAAGAATGGACCCAAGCCCGAGACTGAGTGCTTTTATTGCAAGGGAAGTGGTCACTGGAAGCGGAACTACCCCAAATACTTAGCGGACAAGAAGGACGGCATCACAAAAGGTATATGTGATATACATGTAATTGATGTGTACCTTACCAGTACTCGTAGTAGCTCCTGGGTATTTGATACCGGTGCGGTTGCTCACATTTGTAACTCAAAGCAGGAGCTGCGGAATAAGCGGAGACTGGCGAAGGACGAGGTGACGATGCGCGTCGGGAATGGTTCCAAGGTCGATGTGATCGCCGTCGGCACGCTACCTCTACATTTACCTACGGGATTAGTTTTAAACCTCAATAATTGTTATTTAGTGCCATCTTTGAGCATGAACATTGTATCAGGATCTCGTTTAATATGAGATGGCTACTCATTTAAATCCGAGAATAATGGTTGTTCTACTTATATGAGAGATATGTTTTATGGTCATGCTCTGATGGTGAATGGTTTATTCTTAATGAATCTCGAGCGTAATGCTACACATATTCATAGTGTGAATACCAAAAGATGTAAAGTTGATAATGATAGTCCCACATACTTGTGGCACTGCCGCCTTGGTCACATAGGTGTCAAATGCATGAAGAAGCTCCATGCAGATGGACTTTTAGAGTCTCTTGATTACAAATCATTTGACACGTGTGAACCATGCCTCATGGGTAAAATGACCAAGACTCCATTCTCAGGAACAATGGAGCGAGCAACCAACTTATTGGAAATCATACATACTGATGTGTGCGGTCCAATGAGTGTTGAGGCTCGCGGTGGCTATCGTTATGTTCTAACCCTCACTTATGACTTGAGTAGATATGGGTATGTATACTTAATGAAACACAAGTCTGAGACCTTTGAAAAGTTCAAGGAATTTCAAAGTGAGGTTGAGAATCAACGTGACAGGAAAATGAAGTTCTTGCGATCAGATCATGAGGGAGAATACTTGAGTCACGAATTTGGCACACACTTAAAAAAATAAGGAATAGTTTCACAACTCACGCCGCCTGGAACACCTCAGCGCAATGGTCTGTCCGAACGTCGTAATTGCACTCTATTAGATATGGTGCGATCTATGATGTCTCTTACCGATTTACCGCTATCATTTTGGGGCTATGCTTTAGAGACTGTCGCATTCACTTTAAATAGGGCTCTGTCGAAATTTGTTGAGACGACACCGTACGAATTATGGTTTGGGAAGAAACCTAAGCTGTCGTTTCTAAAAGTTTTGGGATGCGATGCTTATGTCAAGAAACTTCAACCTGAAAAGCTCGAACCCAAGTCGGAAAAATGCGTCTTCATAGGATACCCTAAAGAAACTGTTGGGTATACCTTCTACCTCAGATCCGAAGGCAAGATCTTTATTGCCAAGAATGGGTCCTTTCTAGAGAAAGAGTTTCTCTCGAAAGAAATAAGTGGGAGGAAGGTAGAACTTGATGAAGTATTACCTCTTGAACCGGTAAGTGGCGCAGCTCAAGAAAATGTTCCTGAGGTGCCTGCGCCGACTAGAGAGGAAGTTGATGATGATGATTATGAAACTTCAGATCAAGTTGCTACTGAACTTCGTAGGTCCACAAGGACACGTTCCGCACCAGAGTGGTACGGCAACCCTGTCTTGGAAATCATGTTGTTATACAACGGTGAACCTTCGAACTATGAAGAAACGATGGCGGGCCCAGATTTCGACAAATGGCTGGAAGCCATGAAATCCGAGATAGGATCCATGTATGAAAACGAAGTATGGACTTTGACTGACTTGCCCGTTGATCGGCGAGCCATAGAAAATAAATGGATCTTTAAGAAGAAGAAAGACGCGGATGGTAATGTGACCATCTATAAAGTTCGGCTTGTCGCTAAGGGTTATCGACAAGTTCAAGGGGTTGACTACGATGAGACTTTCTCACCCGTAGCGAAGCTGAAGTCTGTCTGAATCATGTTAGCAATTGCCGCATTCTATGATTATGAGATATGGCAAATGGACGTCAAAACGGCATTCCTTAATGGTTTCCTTAAGGAAGAATTGTATATGATGCAGCCGGAAGGTTTTGTCGATCCTAAGAATGCTGACAAGGTGTGCAAGCTCCAACGCTCGATTTATGGGCTGGTGCAAGCATCTCGGAGTTGGAACATTCGCTTTGATGAGATGATCAAAGCGTTTGGGTTTATGCAGACTTATGGAGAAGCCTGCATTTACAAGAAAGTGAGTGGGAGCTCTGTAGCATTTCTCATATTGTATGTGGATGACATACTGTTGATGGGAAATGATATAGAATTCTTGGAAAGCATAAAGGCCTATTTGAACAAGTGTTTTTCAATGAAGGACCTTGGAGAAGCGGCTTATATATTAGGCATCAAGATCTATAGAGATAGATCGAGACGCCTCATTGGTCTTTCACAGAGTACGTACCTTGACAAGATATTGAAGAAGTTCAAAATGGATTAGTCAAAGAAGGGGTTCTTGCCTGTATTGCAAGGTACGAGATTGAGCTTGGCTCAATGTCCGACCACGGCAGAAGATAGAGAAAAGATGAGTGTCGTCCCCTATGCCTCGGCCATAGGGTCTATCATGTATGCTATGTTCTGTACCAGACCTGATGTAAACCTTGCCGTGAGTTTGGTAGGAAGGTACCAAAGTAATCCCGGCATGGAACACTAGATAGCGGTCAAGAATATCCTGAAGTACCTGAAAAGGACCAAGGAAATGTTTCTCGTTTATGGAGGTGACGAAGAACTCGTCGTAAAGGGTTACGTTGATGCTAGCTTCGACACAGATCTGGATGACTCTAAGTCACAAACCGGATACGTGTATATTTTGAATGGTGGGGCAGTAAGCTGGTGTAGTTGCAAGCAAAGCGTTGTGGCAGGATCTACATGTGAAGCGGAGTACATGGCAGCCTCGGAGGCAGCACACGAAGCAGTCTGGGTGAAGGAGTTCATTACTGACCTAGGAGTTATACCCAATGCGTCGGGCCCGATGACTCTCTTCTGTGACAACACTGGAGCTATTGCCCTTGCCAAGGAGCCCAGGTTTCACAGGAAGACCAGGCATATAAAGCGTCGCTTCAACTCCATTCGTGAAAGTGTTCAAAATGGAGACATAGAGATTTGTAAAGTACATACAGACCTGAATGTAGCAGATCCGTTGACTAACCCTCTCCCTAGAGCAAAACATGATCAACACCAGAATTCCATGGGTGTTCGATTCATTACAATGTAACTAGATGATTGACTCTAGTGCAAGTGGGAGACTGTTCGAAATATGCCCTAGAGGCAATAATAAAATGATTATTATATTTCCTTGTTCATGATAATTGTCTATTATTCATGCTATAACTGTATTATCCGAAAATCGTAATACATGTGTGAATACATAGACCACAATGTGTCCCTAGTGAGCCTCTAGTTGACTAGCTCGTTGATTAACAGATAGTCATGGTTTCCTGGCTATGGACATGGGGATGTCATTGATAACGGGATCACATCATTAGGAGAATGATGTGATGGACAAGACCCAAACCTAAGCATAGCACAAAGATCGTGTAGTTCGTTTGCTGTAGCTTTTCTGAATGTCAAGTATCATTTCCTTAGACCATGAGATTGTGCAACTCCTGGATACCGTAGGAGTGCCTTGGGTGTGCCAAACGTCACAACGTAACTGGGTGACTATAAAGGTACATTACAGGTGTCTCCGAAAGTGTCTGTTGGGTTGGCACGAATCGAGACTGGGATTTGTCACTCCGTATGACGGAGAGGTATCTCTGGGCCCACTCGGTAATGCATCATCATAATGAGCTCAATGTGATCAAGTGGTTGATCATGGGATCATGCATTACAGTACGAGTAAAGTGACTTGCCGGTAACGATACTGAACAAGGTATTGGGATATCGACGATCGAGTCTCGGGCAAGTAACGTACCGATTGACAAATGGAATTGTATACGGATTAATTAAGTCCTCGACATCGTGGTTCATCCGATGAGATCATCGAGGAGCATGTGGGAGCCAACATGGGTATCCAGATCCCGCTGTTGGTTATTGATCGGAGAGTCGTCTCGGTCATGTCTGCTTGTCTCCCGAACCCGTAGGGTCTACACACTTAAGGTTCGGTGACGCTAGGGTTGTAGAGATATTAGTATGTAGCAACCCGAAAATTGTTCGGAGTCCCGAATGAGATCCCAGACGTCACGAGGAGTTCCGGAATGGTCCGGAGGTGAAGAATTATATATAGGAAGTGCAGTTTCGGCCATCGGGAAGGATTCAGAGTCACCGGTATTGTACCGGGAGCACCGGATAGGTCCCGGCGGTCCCTCGGGTGGGGCCACCCATCCCGGAGGGCCCCGTGTGCTGAAGTGGGGAGGGAACCAGCCCCTAGTGGGCTGGTGCGCCCCCCTGCGCCTAGGGTTGGAAACCCTAGGGTGGGGGGGGCCTCTACTTGCCTTGGGGGGCAAGCCTCCCCCTTGGCCACCGCCCCCCCAAGGAGATCCCATCTCCTAGGGCCGGCGCCCTCCAGGGGGCCTATATAAAGGGGGGGAGGGAGGGCAGCCGCACCTGAAGTCTTGGCGCCTCCCTCTCCCCTGCTACACCTCTCCCTCTCGCAGAAGCTCGGCGAAGCCCTGCTGCGATCACTGCTGCATCCACCACCACGCCGTCGTGCTACTGGATCTTGATCAACCTCTCCTTCCCCCTTGCTGGATCAAGAAGGAGGAGACGTCATCCGCTCCGTATGTGTGTTGAACGCGGAGGTGCCATCCGTTCGGCACTTGGTCATCGGTGATTTGGATCACGGCGAGTACGACTCCATCATCCCCGTTCTCTTGAACGCTTCCGCTCGCGATCTACAAGGGTATGTAGATGCACTCTCCTCTTGTTGCTAGTTGACTCCATAGATTGATCTTGGTGAAATGTAGGAATTTTTTTTTGTTTTCTGCAACGTTCCCCAACATATGTGAATGACATATTGTTGATCGAAAATGATGTAGAATTTTATGGAAAGCATAAAGGAGTGTTTGAAAGGAGTATTTCAAAGAAAGACCTCGGTGAAGCTGCTTACATATTGAGCATCAAGATCTATAGAGATAGATCAAGACGCTTGATAATATTTTTTTGGTGAGTACATACCTTGACAAGATTTTGAAGTAGTTCAAAATGGAACAGTCAAAGAAAGAGTTTTTGCCTGTGTTGCAAGGTGTGAAGTTGAGTAAAGACTCAAAACCCGACCACGGCAGAAAATAGAAAGAGAATGAAAAGTCATTCCCTATGCCTCAGTCATAGGTTCTATAAAGTATGCTATGTTGTACCTCACCATGAGAGGGTACAATAGTGATCCAGGAGAGGATTACTGGACAGCGGTCAAAAATTATCCTTAGTGGAATAAGGAAATATTTCTTGGTTACGGAGGTTATAAAGAGTTCATCATAAAGAGTTACATGATGCAAGCTTTGACACCGGTCTGGATGACTCCGAGTCTCGATCTAGATACCTATTGAAAGTGGGCGCAATTAGCTAGAGTAGCTCCATGCAGAGCATTGTACACATAGAAAATTTGAAAAATACATACGGCTCTGAATGTGGAAGTCCCGTTGACTAAATTTCTCTCACAAGCAAAACATGATCACACCTTATTTGTAGCAACCTGACCTCAGACGGTCAAGTCTCTGTGCTTACGTGTCATCCCTGGATCGGTATGCTGACGCACATAGTACTCGAGGATTTATAACAGAGGTAAATCACATGTATAAAATAACGTAAATACTATTACCTCAATCCAAATAGCGGAAGTAACAACAAGGTTGTGGATTCCCATCAACACCAACAGCAAAGTTGAGTGTAGAAATCGTAACCCTAACGTATCACTTACTCGTCGTAAGAATCCTGCAACATGAGACGTTGCAGCCACAAAGGGTCAGTACATTGAATGTACTGTCAAATTCACACCATACGATAATGATGAATAATAGCTATCACTACATGCATATATGGCTGGTGGAAAAGCTCTATGGTTATAATGTTTTTGCGAAAAGCCAATTTTTCCCTACTGCAAAGGAATATATTTTATTTAACTACAAAGTTGGTTGAAAATATTGAGAAGGTTCCTCCAACTCAATCCCAAAATAATAATCATTAACCCAATCAAGTTAGTTAAATAAAGTGTTGAGATCAACATGAATATCCGAAGACCAGAGACTCAAAATTGTCCATAACCGGGGACACGGCTAACCATGATTAGTTTGTACACTCTGCATAGGTTTGCGCACTTTTCCCCACAAGACTCGATTGCCTCCGTTGGGTTTCTCGCACTACATGGTGTTTGAGAAATGGATGAACGAGACATAGTCTTTCAGAAACATTAACTCTTTACTTCGGGCAGACCATACCAAACCTACATCCCTCTACTTGCTGATCCACCTCTTCAAGAGCTCATGCAACTTACTCAACTATGCTAGAGATCATAATAGCTTGTGGCTGCACACGGAAGTTTCTATCATGAATAATCTTATGATCCCTTTGAGCTTGGGTGGCATTCCATAGGGTGATCACACGGTCCTCCGGGATGCCCTTGGGCAAACACTGGGTACTCCAGGTGCCCCAACCAATCCACCCAGATGTGTATTAAAGTAGCCACCTTAAGTTAACCATTAAATAATAACTCTCACATCTATCATGAATTCTATCAAACAATCCACGTCTGCGAGCATAGCATAGCAATATGAGTATAACATAAAAGTAACTCCCAAGGTCTGAATGCAGGGCAATAGGTTCCTACCTCATCAACTACTTCCCAATATCCACATGTTATAAATTCCTAACCATGCAATGTTTGAGGGTGAAACTAATGCATAAAAACTGGGTATGAAAGGGATATGATCAAAGTGTGAACTTGCCTGCAATGTTGATGAAGATGATTCGCACTCAACACTCTTTATAGTTCTACTCGTCACACTCCGTTCAATCTATCGTAGGCAAGCAATAGTAACCACACATAAGCAGTCACTCAAAAGGTCGGAAAGAACGAAGAACAATTCGGAAAGCATCACAACCAAGCAAATAAATCTTGCAACATAAAACAATTTCTAACAGTACCAAAATTATGTGTATTTGGCCTTATCAGAAAGTTTAGGTAAGAGCTTCGATTTGCAAAAAGAATCAACTCAAACGGAGCTACGAAACTCAAGTTATGATCAAACGAAGTTTGAATTCAAATCTGGTATAATTCAAATTTTAAACTTGCAAAAACATGTTTGAGTTGGATTACTGGATAGAGGAGATCATAACGAAGACGTGAGTGTTGGTTTTGTTTGATTTGGACAAACGAGTGAAAAGTAATGATGGTTTGAAACAGAGGGACTAATCTATAAATAAAATCATCACAGATAGGTCCCTGGCCGAAATAAAAAGAAAAAGAAAGAAACTATCGAGCGAACGCTCGCTAAATAGACCTAATCTAATGAACGCGTTCGCTACAGAGCCTAAACTAGCGAACATCCACTAAATAAATCTAACTAAAAAGAAAAACCGGCTAAATGAAAAAGAAAAGAAAACCATATTAAGTAAACCGGACCGGGCGGTTTATTACTGGTTCGGCGGTTTTCTTTGAAAACCGGCGACTCGCGGAGCGGTTCGGACTGGCGTGCTCCGGCAAGGCGGTGCGGGGCTCCGGCGGGTGGCTCCGGTCGCCGGAGGAGACGGCGAGGCGCACGGGGAGAGGCTTCACGGGGCGGCGGGTGCGCTGGGGGCGCCGGGGGCGGTCGAAGGCGGCGGTCAGGTGCCGTGCAAGGGCGGGGCGAGATGCAGCGGCAGCGGTGCTGGCGCGAGGACGGCGGCGCGGCTTAAGAGGAGAGAGAGGGGCCCGGCCTTGTCTTATATAGGCGGGGAGGCGGCGTCGATGCTTGGGCAAGGGGCAGAGCGAGGAGGACACGGAGTCCGGCCGGACTCCGGCGGTGGCGCTCCCATGCGGGAGTCGGTCTCCTGCGGGAGATCGCGGATGGGGCGACGGGCGAGCTGGGCTGGGCCGCGGCTAGGCAGGAGCTGGGCCGGCCGAGTCGGCGGGGATTCTTTTTTTAAGATATCCAGACAACAAAAATAAATAAAAAAATTATAGGCATATAATATATCAAAATTTTCAAAAAAATGTTATCTACAATGTGAACATTTTCCTAGCATTAAATAAAATTCACACAAATTCAGATAATTCAAAGAGTGCTCCTGCCCTACTAAAGTCCAATAAAAATCATTTTAAAAATAACAAAATGATTTCAAACTTATTTATCTCCAATTTTCTGATGTAAGGAATCATGTTACCAAATAACTCCAAATTGAAAATAATTTCGAAAGGACTTTAAATTTGATCCTTGAAACTCCCAACTCATATTTCATAATTTGAAGAAGTCATTTGATCTTCTCTCGTGAAAATCATTGAGTTGCTTAAAGTTTCTGAATTTGAAATATTTCCAAATAAAATTCAAATCTTTTCAAAACCCCTTTTCATTTGAATAAATGGAAGAAGTCATGTCATCTTCTCTCTAGGGTTTTGTGGTGAAAATAATTTGAATTCACGGAGATCATAAATGCAAAAGTGAAAGTTTGGGAAAGTCCTTTTACTCCCTCTCATTTAACTTTCAAAAAGTTTCTAATTTCACTCAATCAATCACACAACAATAAAACAAACAATCAATCTATCTATTTATTATAACATTCCAAAATTTAGAATTTTGGGATGTTACATTATTACTCTTGGGTGTTAATCACATAGCGATGTGAACTAGATTATTGACTCTAGTAAACCTGTTGGGTGTTGGTCACATGGCGATGTGAAATATGGGTATTAATCACATAAAAATGTGAACTATTGGTGTTAAATCACATGGCGATGTGAACTAGATTATTGACTCTAGTGCAAGTGGGAGACTGAAGGAAATATGCCCTAGAGGCAATAATAACGTTGTTATTTATATTTCCTTATATCATGATAAATGTTTATTATTCATGCTAGAATTGTATTAACCAGATACTTAGTACATGTGTGAATACATAGACAAATAGAGTGTCCCTAGTATGCCTCTACTTGACTAGCTCGTTAATCAAAGATGGTTAAGTTTCCTGACCATAGACATGTGTTGTCATTTGATGAATGGGATTACATAATTAGAGAATGATGTGATGGACAAGACACATCCGTTAGCTTAGCATAAAAGATCGTTTAGTTTTATTGCTATTGCTTTCATCATGACGTATACATGTTCCTTTGACTATGAGATTATGCAACTCCTGAATACCGAAGGAACACCTTGTGTGCTATCAAACGTCACAACGTAACTAGGTGATTATAAAGATGCTCTATATGTGTCTCTGATGGTGTTTGTTGAGTTGGCATAGATCAAGATTAGGATTTGTCACTCCGTGTATCGGAGAGGTATCTCCGGGCCCTCATGGTAATGATCATCACTATAAGCCTTACAAGCAATGTGACTAATGAGTTAGTTGCGGGATGATGCATTACGGAACGAGTAAAGAGACTTGCTGGTAACAAGATTGAACTAGGTGTGATGATACCGACGATCGAATCTCGGGCAAGTAACATACCGATGACAAAGGGAACAATGTATGTTGTTATGCGGTTTGACCGATAAAGATCTTCGTAGAATATGTAGGAGACAATATGAGGATCTAGGTTATGCTATTGGTTATTGACCGAAGATGTGTCTCGGTCATGTCTACATAGTTCTCGAACCCGTAGGGTCTGCACACTTAATGTTCGATGACGATTTGTATTATGAGTTATGTGATTTGATGACCGATGTTTGTTCGGAGTCCCGGATGAGATCACCTACCTGACGAGGAGTCTCAAAATGTTCGAGACATAAAGATTCATATATTGGAAGGTTGCATTTGGACATCGGAATTGTTCCGAGTGGTTTGGGTATTTTTTCCGGAGTACAGGGAGGTTACCAGAACCCCCCGGGAGAAGTATTGGGCCTAGTGGGCCTTATTGGAGGAGAGTAGAAAGGGACACAAGAGAGGGGCATGCCCTCCCCTTGCCCAAACCTAATTGGACTAGGGGAGGGGGCCGGACCCCCTCTTTCGTCCCCCCTCTCTCTCCCTTCCCTTTCCCTCTGATGGAAGAAAGGAAAAGGGGGGCGAATCCTACTTGGACTAGGAATCCAAGTAGGACTCCCCCCTTGGCACGCCCAACCTGGCCGGCCTCCTCTCTCCCTTCCTCCTTTATATACGTGGCCAGGGGGCACCCCAATAGCACAACAGACAATCTCTTAGCCGTCTGTGGTGCCCCCTCCACAGTTACACACCTCGATCATATCATCGTAGTGCTTAGGTGAAGCCCTGCACCGGCAACTTCATCATCACCATCACCACGCTGTCGTGCTGTCGGAACTCTCCCTTGGCCTCAACTGGATTAGGAGCTCGAGGGACGTCATCGAGCTGAACGTGGAGGTGCCGTACGTTCAGTGCTTGGATCGGTTGGATCGCGAAGACGTTCGACTACATCAACCACATTACTAAACGCTTCCGCTTTTTGTCTACGAGGGTACGTGGACACACTCTCCCCGCTCGTTGCTATGCTTCTCCTAGATAGATCTTGTGTAATCGTAGGAAAATTTTGAAATACTACGTTCCCCAACAATATGTAAATCATTTCCATGGTCTAGAAGATATTGTTCTAGTGATTAGTAGGAGGTACAACAATAGAAGCAAGACCAATTATTTCATCCTTAGTAGGCAATTATTTTTCATGAAGCTTTCTACTAAACTTGGAAAAATTAAACTCATGAGACTCATCACCAAAACCAACACGAACAGTTTGTTTCTCACAATCAATTTTAGCGTTAACGGTGTTCAAGAAAGGTCTACCAAAGATAATGGGACAAAAGTCATCTTGTGGGGATGCAAGAACAATAAAATTAGTAGGGTATTTTATTTTCCCACACAAGACTTCAACATCTCTAACAATCCCAATTGGTTATATAGTATCTCTATTAGCAAGCTTAATAGTAACAGCTATGTCTTCTATCTCTGCGGGTACTATGTCATTCATAATTTCTTGATATAAAGTATAAGGAATAGCACTCATGCTAGAACCTATGTCACATAAACATCTCCTATTTTAACTAAGACAACGGGCATGCCAACAACAGGTCTATGATTATCCATCTTATGTGGTTTGGCAATTCTAGCAGCTTCTTCACAGAAGTAAATAACATGCCCATCTACATTTTCTTCGAGGAGATCCTTAACCATAGCAACACTAGGTTCTACTTTGATTTGTTCATCAGGTTTAGGTGTTCTAATATAACTTTTGTTAACCACAGTTGAAACTTTAGCATGTTCCTTTATCCTAACAGGGAAAGGTGGTTTCTCAATATAAGCAGTAGGAACAACTGGATCAACATTATAAAGTATAGTTTCCTCTTTAGCTGGTTCTGGTTCTTTAATTTATTCTTTAATAGGTGGGTGATATTTAAACCACTTCTCTTTAGGGAGATCAACATGAGTAGAAAATGATTCACAAAAGGAGGCTACTATCGCAGAGTCAAGTTCATATTTAGTGCTAAACTTTTGAAAAGCATCGGTATTCATAAAAGATTTAACACAATCATAGTTAAGATTAATACCTGACTCTTTACCTTCATCGAGTTCCCAATCTTCAGAGTTGTGTTTCATTCTTTCCAAAAGATCCCACTGGAATTCAATAGTATTCTTCATAAAAGAACCAGTACAAGAAGTATCGAGCATTGATTGATCATCACGAGAAAGCCGAGCATAAAAATTCCGAATAATAATTTCTCTTGAGAGCTCATGATTGAGGCATGAATATAACATTGACTTAAGCCTCCCCCCAAGCTAGAGCGATACTTTCTCCTTCACGAGGCCAAAAATTATATATGTAATTCTGATCACGATGAACTAGATGCATAGGATATTTTTTTTGATGGAACTCCAATTTCAATTGATTCCAATTCCAAGAAACAATATCATCGCATAGCCTATGCCATTCCAATGCTTTTCCCTTCAAAGATAAAGGGAAAACCTTATTCTTGACTTCATCTCCGGGTAAACCTACAAGCTTAAACAATCCACAAATGTGTTCCACATATATCAAGTGCATATTAGGATGTTCAGTTCCATCTCCTGCATAAGGATTAGCTAGCAGTTGTTCTATCATACCCGAAGGGATTTCATATTCAATATTTTCAGTAGGTGCAATAGGTTGAGGGTAGCTAATTGTGGTTCCGGTCGAGGTGAAGATACCCCGAACAAACCCCTCAAAGGATTGTTTTCCATAGCAACAAGTGACAATAAATTTCAGCACACTATATAAATGTTTCCTTACCAATTTTCACTTACCAAAGGTGCTTCACTCCCCGGGAACAGCGCCAGAAAATAGCATTGATAACCCACAATTATAGGGGATCAATTGTATCCTTTTCAATAAGTAAGAGTGTCGAACCCAACGAGGATTAGAAGGAAATGACAAGTGGTTTTCAGCAAGGTAATATCTGCAAGTAATGAAATTGTAAGTAACAGAGTAGTTTGATAGCAAGATAATTGGTAATGAGCAAGTAATGATAGTAGTAACACAAGTGCAACAAGGTAGCCCAATCCTTTTGAGGCAACGGACAGGCCAAAACGGTCTCTTATAATAGGCAAAGCGTTCTTGAGGGTACACGGGAATTTCATCTAGTCACTTTCATCATGCTGATTCGATTCGTGTTCGCTACTTTGATAATTTGATATGTGGGTGGACCGGTGCTTAGGTGTTTTTCTTACTTGAACAAACCTCCTACTTATGATTAACCCCCTCGCAAGCATCCGCAACTATGAGAAAAGTATTAGGAATAAATTCTAACCATAGCATTAAACTTTTGGATCCAATCGGTCCCTTATGGAATAGCGCATAAACTAGGGTTTAAGCTTTCTATCACTCTCGCAACCCATCATCTAATAACTACTCCACAATGCATTCCGTTAGGCCCAAATATGGTGACGTGTCATGTAGTCGACGTTCACATGACACCACTAAGGGAATCACAACATATAGATACTATCAAAATATTGAACGCATATCAAGCTCACATGATTACTTGCAACATGATTTCTCCTGTGACCTCAAGAACAAAAGTAACTACTCACAAATGATAATCATGATCAAGATCAGAGGGGTATTAAATAGCATAATGGATCTGAACATATAATCTTCCACCAAATAAACCATATAGTAATAAACTACAAGATGTCATCAACACTACTAGTCACCCACACGCACCAATCTATAGTTCCGGTACAAAGATTGAACACAAGAGATGAACTAGGGTTTGAGAGGAGATGGTGCTATTGAAGATGTTGATGGAGATTGCCCTACCAAGATGGGAGAGTTGTTGGTCATGATTTCTACCTCTTGAGCACTGCGTTAGTTTTCCCTTGAAGATGAAAGGGTGATGCAGCAAAGTAGTGTAAGTATTTCCCTCTGTTTTTGAGAACCAAGGTATCAATCCAGTAGGAGACTACACGCAAGTCCCTCATACCTACACAAACAAATAAGAACCTCACAACCAACGTGATAAAGGGGTTTTCAATCCCTTGACGGTCACTTACGAGAGTGAGATCTGATAGAGATAATAATAATAAGATAAATATTTTTGGTATTTTTATGATATAGATAGGAAAATAAAGATTGCAAAATAGACGGGAAACTTATTTGATAAAAGATAGACCTAGGGGCCATAGGTTTCACTACTGGATGTCTCTCAAGATAGCATAAGTATTACGGTGGGTGAACAAATTACTGTCGAGCAATTGATAGAAAAGTGCATAATTATGATAATATCTAGGCATGATCATGTATATAAGCATCACGTCCGCGACAAGTAGACCGGAACAATTCTACATCTACTACTATTACTCCATACATCGATCGCTATCCAGCATGCATCTAGAGTATTAAGTTCATAAGAACAGAGTAACGCATTAGGCAAGATGGCATGATGTAGAGGGATAAACTCAAGCAATATGATATAAACCCCATATTTTTATCCTCGATGGTAACAATACAATATGTGCCTTGCTGCCCCTGCTGTCACTGGGAAAGGACATCGCAAGATTGAACCCAAAGCTAAGCACTTCACCCATTGCAAGAAAGATCAATCTAGTAGGCCAAACCAACTGATAATTCGAAGAGAAGAAGCCATCTAGCTAATAACTATGGACCCTGAAGGTCTACGGTAAACTACTCGCACATCATCGGAGAGGCTATGGTGTTGATGTAGAAGCCCTCCGTGATCGATTCCCCCTCCGGCGGAGCTCCAGAAAAGGCCCCAAGATGGGATCTCTTGGGTATAGAAGGTTGTGGCGGTGGAAATAGGGTTTCGTGGTGCTCCTAGATGTTTTCGGGGTATATGGATATATATAGGAGGAAGAAGTAGGTCGGTGGAGCTGCGAGGGCCCCACGAGGGTGGGGTGCGCGCCCAGCGGGGCAGGCGCGCCTCCCTGCCTCGTGGCCACCCCGTTTCTTTCTTGACGTCTACTCCAAGTCCCCTGGATCAAGTTTGTTCAAAAAATAACTCTCCCGAAGGTTTCATTCCGTTTGGATTCCGTTTGATATTCCTTTTCTGCGAAACACTGAAATAGGCAAGAAAACAACAATTTGCACTGGGCCTTGGGTTAGTAGGTTAGTCCCAAAAATAATATAAAAGTGTATAAATAAGCCCATTAATGTAACACCCTGGATGTAATTTACCTTATATGTAGTCCAACTCTTGCCGTTTCCGGCGCTAAGTTATTTTATTTCCTCAGGCTCGGGTTTTTGTCTCCTTGTGTTGTGGTCGTTGTCATGCATCTCATATCATGTCATCATGTGCATTGCATTTGCATACGTGTTCGTCTTATGCATCCGAGCATTTTCCCCGTTGTCCGATTTGCATTCCAGTGCTCCTATCTCCTCCGGTGGTCCTTTCTACCTTCTTTTCGTGTGTGGGTGTTAAACGTTCTCGGATTGGACCGAGACTTGCCAACCGGCCTTGGTTTACTACCGGTAGACCGCCTGTCAAGTTTTGTGCCATTTGGACTTCGTTTGATACTCCAACGGTTAACCGAGGAACCGAAAAGGCATCATGTGTGTTGCAGCCCAACACCTCTCCAAAGTGGCCCAAAACCCACCTAAACCCCCTCCATCACCTAGTCCGTTCGATCACGATCGCGTGGCCGCAAACCGTGCTCAATTTGGAGCCTCCTAGCTCGCTCTACCTATAAGTATAGACACTCCCTCGAAAATTCCGGATCCCTAACCCTAGCCCCGCTCCCTCTCCGCCGCCGGACAAAAATCGTCGGGCCGGACACGTCCGACCCACGCGCCGCCGCCACGTGGCACACTGCCATTCGCCGCCACCTGTTGAGCCTACTTCACCGCCTCTCGCCACCGCAGGCCCGGAGAGCCTAGAACCGGCCCCCGAGGCCCATCTCCTCACCGCCCCTTGTGCCCGCGCACCCCGCCTTCCTCCTCCGTGCCGGCGCCCCCGATTTGCTCCGGCCGCCGCGCGCCAAGTCCGGATCGCCGCGCCGCCGCCCTGCCCTCGCCGATCGCCGCCCCGTGCCGAGCTCGCCCCGCCGCCGCTCTTCGCCGCCCTGCCGGATCCGGCGCAATCCGACCGGAGAGGCGCCCCCGTGCCCGAATCCAGTCGGCCCCACCCTCACCATCCTTTCTACGACCTCGCCGGAGCAAGATTCATCTCGCCGGAGTCCTCGGTTTGCACGCCATGATGAACCCTAGATCTGAGAAGGTCGTTTTTCTGCCAAGTCCCGAATAATTTTAGTGTTTTTATCGTGTCATATCTCATCATCCATGGCTCCGCTTTAGGCATGTAGCATATCAAAATGTTCATCTCCGAGACTACATCATTTCATCTCATTGCATCATTTTCATTTGAGCTCATCTTGATGCCCGAAGTGCTGTTGGAAGAGAGCTATTTTAGTTAATTGTCAGATCTGCTGCATCAAATAGCTATTTGTCATTTTTGCCATGATTAATGTGTGCATGATATCCTCCTGAGCTCTACATGAGTTTTGTTATATGCTTTGCCATCTTTACAGAGGTGCTTACCATGTATTTTTGTGATATGTGTGGTGACTAGCACAAGCTTGCAAAGTAGTGCATTCATTAATGCTGATTTCAGGGACTTAGAATTTCACCAAGTCCTTGATCTGTTTTTATCACTATGCCATATGTTCATGTTGTTTCCTAGTGATACATGCCTCTTTTGAGGATGATCAGTAAGGATGATTTGTTAATATTGTGGTGATCTATCCATACATGTCTTTTTTGCATTTATGGAGCACCCTAGCTTGAGTCAATCGAGCTCTACTTTTGCCATTTCGTGAATCCTGGCAGATTTTTTACTTGTTAGCGATTTTGCCGAGGATGTTGTTGTTGATCCGTGCATGCTACGTTGTTGTTCTTGCCATGTCTAGCTTCTATGATATGTATTCTTGATGGGTGTATGCTCAGATTGTCATGCCTTTCTCTGTAGTGGGTGCATCGAGCTCGTAAACATGCCTACTTGTTAACGTATTTGCATGCTCCAGTTTTTCACTAAGTCTGTAATCTGATTATGTTTTTGCCATGTTCACATGCTTGCAATTGTATTTTCTGATCCATTTTGGCTCAAGGTCACTAAGGGACTTTTGTTAAGTGCTTTGAGTAGCTTCATGCCATGCCTTGCTTTGCCATGTTAAGTTCCTGTAGCATATAGTTTTCATGCCCCAAAGTGTGCTACCTGATCTGAAATTCCAGACTTGTGTTAATTTCACTAAGTCTGAAACCTGTTTATCAAGTGCACTTTTGCCATGCTTGTTTGAACCTGTTAATAGATGAATTGGCCGTAGCTCAGTGTTCATCTTTTGTCAAGCATCATGAGTGGATACCTGTCATGTATTTTGTTGCCATGTTTGAGTGCTGTAGCATAATTATCTTGATGCATTTAGTTAGCTACTTGCTGTTTATCGTAGACCAGTGCCATATTTGTTTTGCTTGCCATTTCCAAACCGTGCATCCGATTCCGGTGTTCCTTATATCGATTTCAACCGAAATCACCTCACCTTTCTAGTGGCACTCTTGGATTTCCAGGTTGAGGCCAGGTTCAATCATTCCTTTTCAAATCTTGCATATGCATCACATATCGCATCCCGCATAGCATACCATGTTTGCATCATGTTTGTTTGAGCGTTGCACGTGGTTGATTGTGTTCCTTTTGCTTGTTTGTTTTTGTTTGGGTAGAGCCGGGAGACGACTTCGCTAACGAGGAGCCCATTGAGTTTGCTTACGAGGATCAAGTCAACTATGACAACTTTGCAGGCAAGATGATCATACCCTCGAAATCACTTCTATCTTTGCTTGCTAGATGCTCGTTCTTTTGCTATGCCTATGCTACGATGCCTACCACTTGATTTTCATGCCTCCCAAATTGCCATGTCAAACCTCTAACCCACCATGTCCTAGCAAAGTGTTGATTGGCGATGTTACCGCTTTGCTCAGCCCCTCTTATAGCGTTGCTAGTTGCAGGTGAATATTGGAGACCGTTCCTTGTTGGAACATTGTTTATTTGTTGGGATGTCATTATATTATCTTGTTATTTTAATGCATCTATATATTTGGTAAAGGGTGGAAGGCTCGGCCTTTTGCTTAGTGTTTTGTTCCACTCTTGCCGCCCTAGTTTCCGTTATATCAGTGTTATGTTCCCGGATTTTGCGTTCCTTACGCGGTTGGGTGATAATGGGAACCCCTTGACAGTTCGCCTTGAATAAAACTCCTCTAGCAATGCCCAACCTTGGTTTTACCATTTGCCACCTAGCCTATTTTTCCCTTGGGTTTCCGGAGCCCGAGGGCCATCTTATTTTAAACCCCCCGGGCCAGTGCTCCTCTGAATGTTGGTCCAAACTAGAGTCATGTGCAGCGCCCCCTCGGGGGAACTCGAGGTTTGGTTTTAGTTGTATGGAGAGCTCATCTGAGTGTGCCCTGAGAATGAGATATGTGTAGCTCCTATCGGTATTTGTCGGCAAATTCGGGCGGTGTTGCTGGATTTGTTTTACCTTGTCGAAGTTGTCTTGTAGAACCAGGATACCGAGTCTGATCGGAATGTCTCGGGAGAAGGTATATCCTTCATTGACCGTGAGAGCTTGTGATGGGCTAAGTTGGGACTCCCCTGCAGGGATTTGTACTTTCGAAAGCCGAGCCCGCGGTTATGGGCAGATGGGAATTTGTTAATGTCCGGTTGTAGATAACATGAACCTTAAATTAATTAAAATGAATCAACTGCGTGTGTTACCGTGATGGTCTCTTCTCGGCGGAGTCCGGGAAGTGAAGACGGTGTTGGAGTAATGTTTGCCGTAGGTTGTTCTATAGTTCTTCGTTCGTGCTTTGCCTTCTCTTTCTCGCTCTCTTTTGCGAATAGGTTAGCCACCATATATGCTAGTCGCTAGCTGCAGCTCCACATATTACCTTGTCTTACCTATAAGCTTAAATAGTCTTGATCGCAAGCGTGCGAGATTGCTGAGTCCCCGTGGCTCACAGATTACTTCCAAACCAGATGCAGGGCCCGATGACTCTGTTCCATATGATGCGCTTGAGCTCAAGTGGGAGTTCGACGAAGACTCACGCCGTTACTATGTGTCTTTCCCTAATGATCAGTAGTGGTGCCCAGTTGGGGCGATCGGGACCATGTCGCTTGTTGGGGTTGATCTTTTATTTTGGTACCGTAGTCGGACCATGAGTGTATTGGATGATTGTAATGATATTTATGTACTTTGTGTGATGTGGCGAGTGTAAGCCAACTATGTACCTTTCCCCTTATTATCTATTTACATGGGTTGTTGTGAAGATTACCTTACTTGCGACATTGCTTTCAATGCGGTTATGCCTCTAAGTCATGCTTCGACACGTAGGAGCTATAGCCGCATCGAGGGCGTTACACATCCAAAACAGATAATATAATAGCATAGAACAATAAAAAATTATAGGTACGTTGGAGACGTATCAATGATGATGACGATGATTTCCCCCTCCAGGAGGGAAGTTCCCCTGGCGGAATCGCTCCACTGGAGGGCAAAAGTGCTCCTGCCCAAGTTCCGCCTCGAGATGGCGGCACTCCGTCCCGAAAGTCGTCTCCTTATTTTTTCTAGGTCAAAATGACTTATATACCAGAAGATGGGCACCGGAGGTGGGCCGAGGGGAGCTCAACCCACCATGGCGCGCATGGGCTTCCTGGCACGCCCAGGTGGGTTATCCCCACCCGATGGCCCCCCTCTGGTACTTATTGGCTCCAATATTCCTCATATATTCCATAAAAATCCCTGTAAAGTTTCAACTTGTTTGGAGTTGTGCAGAATAGGTGGCCTGATGTAGCTTTTCCATGTCCAGATTTCCAGCCGCCGGAATTCTCCCTCTTTGTCTGTACATTGCATATTATGAGAGAAAAGGCATTAGAATTACTCCCTAAAGCATTATTATGCATAAAAACATCATAAATAACAGTATGAAAACATGATGCAAAATGGATGTATCAATAGTTGAAATAAACAAGGCATACTACGAACAACCAAAGATGGCAATTGAAACTAGACATATGCTAACTACAAACAACTAAACAACCATAAACCGTAGAAATAAACAAGGCGTAATGCAAGCAACCAAATATAGCAATAAATATTGGACAGTTCTCACTATAAAAGGGGTTCGAGAAAACAAATCATGGGTTTCCTCACTTGTCATAGATTGGTCCCTCCTCGTGGTCGCCGTCGATGAGGTCTGACTTGCCAGCTAAGGATCCCAAGCCAGCGTCGCAAAACGTATCCTTCAGGAATAACAAAAGGGGCTCCATGTCAATTAAGGATGGCAAATTGTTCATAATGAGCCACAGGAGATCAACGGCAGGGCCATCGATGAGATTGATGGCTGTCGAACCCAAAGGGTCGAGGGTGGGCAACTTAACCTGTGACGTAGCCCACGTCAAGCCGCCGCTGTCAACGACTTCGATGTCGTAGCCGGCGTCCGCGATATGAAAGAATACTCTAGACCTATGATTGAAAGGCTCCCTCCAGGTCCAATAATTGTCATCAGATTCCTCGACGGCCACCTCGCCGATGTTGGGCGAAGAGGCCGCGGTAAAGCTCTTTTGGGCCATTCGCTCCTCGAGCTCCCCCGGAAGCATAGTCGGGGTTAGGCTGCGATGCTCTGGAGTGGGGGAGGGGTGGGGATTGTGATCTGTGGAAAAGGGGGCATTTCACATGCGTCATCTAAGAAACTCAGGGTGGCGAGGGTATGTATACGGTGGGTAAACTACACGGGCAGACCGACAGAGGTTGACGATGGAGGCAGCACGGTGGCAGTGGCGGCGGTGACCTAGCTAGGTTTCGAGTGAGGGAGGGGTGGTGGTTATGTGTGTGAGCAGGGGATTTGGGGTGAGCGAAGGATTTGGGGGTTTGTGTGGAGGGGGGTCCAAGCTGGTGTTTGAGGAAATGTCCTGGGTAATGAAAATTTTACTAGGCAGGAGTAAAATGGCGGGGCTATTGAAAATTTGGATCAAGGGATTGAGGCAGAGCGAGGCGGGAGTAACGAACGTCACACATGGTTAAAACATAATAATCGTGTGCTATCAAATAAAAAACACTCCAGCCGAGAAGATATTTTTGAGATTGCAAGGGATGCAGGCGGGAGTAAAATGCCGGGGCTACTAAAAATTTGGATCTACCGATTGAAGCAGAGCGGGAGTAACATACATCACACACGGTCCACACATACTAATTGTGTGCTATCAAAAAGAAAAGCATCTAGGCAGGTAGATATTTTCTAGATTGCGAGGGAGTAGATATTTTTGGGAGGGGAAGGGAAGCCTCATGGAGGTCAATCTACTGTGATCACGTGGGTGACAGGGGCATGGGCGCGGCACATGGGTAGTCCTAGGGAACCGTGTCTATTTTGTACCCGACCATAGATGGGTGCTGCGTCCGACTCGTCTGTTGTTTATAAATTTGGCGAAAAAACGCGGGAAAGGGTCGCAACACCAACACACTTGCATGTGGACCAAATATATGTATGTAAAGGGTGGTTTGATGTTCAAATACCCAATGCACAGCTTTGATGTGGCACCTATCGCACAAAGCGCACGTTATTATTGCTAGCCCCCCCCCCCCCCCGAGACACACACACACACTTCGTGTTGGCGGGGGGTCGTAGCTATGAACGCATGCCCCCAAATAGCTAGGTCTGACATCTCACCCTACCGTAACACAAAACTGAAAGGAGTACATCATGGTCACCCCTCCCCTTTGCTTCTGATCAAATGTGGATCGTGTGTGGCCCCACAGATGTGTTCTTCTAGCGTTAGATGGGTGAGACCACATACAAACCACACCTGCGGGTGGCCCGATGTGTGTGTGTGTGTGTGTGTGTGTGTGTGAAAATGATGTGGTGTGTGATATTTAAATAACCAAATCGCTAATTTGATGTGGCACATGTGCATCGCAAATTAGCCGGACATCCCTGACCCCACGGAGGTTCATCTAGTGCAAAGTAGTACTATGCCCCCGACACACACTTCACTACAAAAAAAGACACATCCGTGACATTTTGGGCCAAACGATTTTTTCTGTCATGCTTATGACACTTCTATGATGATAATTGTGACAAAACCCGGTATAATCATAGATGTGGTGGGCTCCTACTTCTATGACAAAAAATCATGACAGTAAATGGGCTTTTCGTCCTGGGTGGGCCGGAGACGCGGCTGCATGACATTCTTTGGGCCGTCCATGACGGCAAAAACCATGGTAGAAGTGAGGGCGAGGAAAATATCGAGGGAGTTCCCAGTTACGGTGGGTGGTCGGGGGCCGAGCAATGCGCGTTTCTCCCGTACGTACGCGCATGTGTGCGAGTTGTTGCTCTCTAACCGAAGCTGAGCAAGGCGTTGGGCTCTAATTGAACCCGAGCGATTTCACTATAGGCTACGCATTACTGAACCCGAGCGATCGATCGATCCCTTGCTGTTAACTGAACCCAAGTGATTCCTTCGCTACTGCTGCTAACTGAAGCCGATCGATGCTGCCTCTGGATGAACAATGAGCGTTGTTGGGGGGGGGGGTTGGATGAACAGTTCTCGGTGGGGGGTTGGATGAACAAGACCCTGTGGTAGTAGAGGTCGTTGCCGCTAGATGAATAGGACCCCGATCGAGCCGGTTGGGGGTGAATGAACAGGACCCCGTGGAGGGCTGGATGAACAGGACGACCCTATGGAGGGCTGGTTGAACAGTAGCCGGTGGAGGGCTGGATGAACAGTAGCCCGTGGAGGGGTGGTTGAAGAGGACCCTATGGAGAGGGCTGGTTGAAATTAGCCGGTGGAGGAGCGCGCGTGGAGGCTGGATGAGCAGGAGCCCATGGATGAACAATCACAGGTGGAGGCTGGAGGAGGTCAACGGTGGATGAACAGTAGCCCATGGAGGCTGGAGGATGTCGACAGTGGAGATGAACAGTATCCTGTGGAGTCCTGTTTTCAGGTATGCCACACCCCTCCCGATGAACAGGATCCCTGTTTCGACCGTAGCGCTCCAACACAAGTCTGTTTCCTCTGTTTTGCGGTACGCCACACCATTCCTGATCAACAGGACCTCGTTTCGACCAAGAGAAGTCTGTTTCCTCTATTTTGTGGTACGCGAGACCCCTCTCAATGAATAGGATCCCGTTTCGACCGTGGCCGGTCGAACACAAGGCCGTTTCCTCTGTTCTGCGATATGCCAGGCCTTGTTTCCGTCGGCTGTTCCGTCCAAGCCGGTTGGCTCCCGATGAGCAGCACACGTTCCGTTGCCTCCCGATGAACACGACACATTCCGTTGCCTCCCCATGAACATGATGATGACGTAGTTTCTCTGTTCTAACCTAGCCATGTACACGAGCACTGGCCGTATGTATGCGCGAGTAGGCGTTCGAGACCCCGCACGTATGTACATACGTGGCCATATTTACTTTCTTGCACCCTGGCCCCTGTACGTACGTGTACATGCTATGTGCGCACCTCTACTACGAAACATGCGCACCTCTACTACGACACATGCCCTTCCTTACATGGCCACGGTTCATCGCTGCAACCTGTAGACAGACCGATCGGCCAGTATGTACGTACATGTTCGCGACCAGAATGACAACACTACATACGCTTCGACCAGGTGGGTCCCGACTATCAGGCACTTCCTTGCATGCGAAGATGTAGCTGGTGGGTCCCAGCAGTCAAGGGGCGGATCATTTTTTCGTGAAACACGATGGACCGTCCGATGGGTCCCTGCTGTCGAGTGGAGGAATCATTATTTTCCGCATAATAAGGAGGCACTTCCTTGCTGCTACCGTGGACCCAGCTGTCAGCCTCTCCATGTACAGTACTCTTTTGATGGAAGTCATTCCTTAACCATGTTGACCACACCGCACCAAGAGCACCAGGGCGATGGACGACGACGAGGCCTAGGAAGGGGAAGACACGGCAGTGGATGCCCACGCGGAGGGAAGTACGTGGGTTGACTGATTCGGCTGTGGTGTGAGGCTGCCGTCGCCGGAGAATAACAGGAGGTGTGGGTGAGTATAGAGGGATGGCATGGCCAGTGGTGGCAGCACAGCCGGCCACGGGAGGCAGGAGCATGCGGCACGGCCGACACTTGTTTGGGCGGCTGGAGCAAGATGACCAGAGGTTGAAGAAGCACTACGGCCGTTGGATGGACATCGTACGGTCACTGGAGCTAGAATCGTTCATATTGACTAAGTTGACAAAGCCCTCCATTCTTGTCAACTTAGTAGGCCCACAAGTCAGCCTCCCACAATCGTGGGTCCCAGCTAGCAGGGGGAGTATTCATTTTTTTTGTGCGTAATAAGGAGGCACTTCCTTGTGTGCAAAGATATAGCTGGTGGGTGCGAGCTATCAGCGGGAGTATTCCATTCTTTTTGGCGTAATAAGGAGGTACTTGCTTGCGTGCGGCCATGGACCATGTGGGTCCCAACTGTCAGCCACTCCATGTACATCCCTCTTCCGATGTTGTCGTTTGTTCACAACGTTGACCACGCCGTGCCAAGAACACCGGCGCGATGGACGATGGCGTGACCTTGGAAGGGAATGACCCGGAGACAGCGAAGCCACAACAGTGGAGGGGTGTGGGTGATTAGAGGGATGACCTGGCCAATGGTGGTAGTAGTAGGGAGCGGTGAGGCCCGCGCGGCAGCACAACCAGCCATGAGAGGCGGGAGTAGGCGGTCCCGTCGTCGCTGGATTTGGCGGCTGGAGCAAGAAGATCAGATATTGAAGAAACACGACGGTCATTGGATTGACATCCAATGGTTATGTCTGCTAGAATCATTTGTTGATGTATATAATAAGTAAAAAAATCTTGCATACGCATCAACTTAATAGGCCCACAAGTCAGACCCTTCCCTATTTTTTTAATAATTTATATATCGCTCATTGCAACTTCTTATGTAATTTATTGCAGTCTGTTTTTTGTTGGCCAGGGCCAGGGTTAAAAATTTAAATGAAAATTCACATATTTCTGTGGGTTCCAAACTATTTTTAATACCTAAATGTCGAGCCAGATTTAAAGTACTTTGAAGATATATTTAAATTAGGTTAAAGCAGAGTGAAATAGGAATCTGAAAATGTGAAAAAATTCAGAAATTATAATGTAATTGCCAATTTGTCATCTGTTTTTATATTTACAACTCATTTCATATTACTTTCAAGATTTGTTGGCATACTGGAAGAGTTGCATCCCATCAATGCGTAGAAAAATAAGTAGGCCTGGATTGGGTATTCTTCAGAAAAAATAAACTGGGCTTATTTTTACAAAGAAAAAATAGCTGGGTTGGTCATATGGTGAACATAAAATATAAGCCTGGACTAGACGGGCCACAGCCCAGTTGAAACCCTGCTCCGTCTCAACAATAACAAAAAAATACTGCTTGAGTAGCTACGTCCCAGGTGTCAGCCGATCTTGTGATGTTCTCTTGTCTATTGACTATATACGCTGACAATGTCGCCGGTCCCAGATGTCAGGAAACCACTAGGAGGAAGCATTTCCTTTTTCCATACGCTGACAATGGAGTATATATATATAACAAAAAATGACGAACTTCCTTGCGTCCGGCCATGGACATGGTGGGCCCCTACTGTCATCCTCTCCATGTACAGTCCTCTGCCAATTCCTGTTATTTGTTGACCATGTTGACAACGCGAGAGGGTGGCACCTCGGCGGGCGCACCAAAGCGCGCGGAGGACGAAGGCGAGGCCTCGGACATCGGTGTTAACGATTTAGGAGATGGTGGAACGGCGACGCGTGCACTGAGGCGCAGCCAGCCGTGGGAGGCAGAAGCAGGCGGCCCTGCCGGCGCTGGTTTGGTTTTGGCGGCTGGAGGAAGACAGGACTGAAGAAACACGACAGACTGTAAAATTAGCAGGAGTACTTAACAACCTTAACTGAAACCAGCAGGGGCACTTAACAACCATAACTGAAAGTAGTATGAGTACTTATACAGGTTCAACCATACAAAACATGCCTCGAACAGTGCTACTTTGCCTACAGTTAACCAAGGGTGAGGCCACCAAGTCCCAGGACAAGGCCCAGGCGCCACCCTGCGTATCGACAACCTCTGAAAGCGGCTTCATCTCGCAATGTGGTCAATAAACAGTATATTCACTTTAGAGACATGGAAATGCACGAACATAATCTTTTGTCCTATTCTCCAAGATGGACGGGCCATCATTATTTGAGACCACCCATGAATAAGTATCTTTTCACCTCCAATGGGAATGGAGTAGGACGACATAAACATCATGTTGTGACCAAGCGCAAGTCTGACCCAACCATGGTCAGGCATCTCTATAGGAACAATAGAATTGGGTAGTTTCTGTTTGAAGAAGATCACAACTGTGAACCTCTGTATAAGCAGGAGTTTATGAACAACATATATAATAGAAAACAGGTCGTACCATAAGTTTCTCGACACAATTGGACCTGTTCAACGAGTACAGCAGTGGCACACATATCCCATGTGGCCTTCCACCATTGAAACGCCCCATAAGGACCTCAAGACGATCAATAAAGTGTAGGAACTTGTGGATGTCGTCCCAGTCAACTTTAGTGCCATCAGTTACAGCTGAGTTCTTACAGAATAACAAACGAGTAGCCTGCTTAACTCTGAAAAAACCTACACGTGCCACCAATTATAAGAAAATATTAGTTAGAAGTAGCATCTTCGTGAGAGATTCGTTGCTACTTCTAAAGTTAAATTGTGATTAGTTAGACAAAATATGTGGATTAAGAAGTAATCAAGGCAACAAGCAAGAACCAGATACAAAACTAACATGGATGAACAATTGGAACGACGTCGGGTGGAAGATCACAGTGAAGATGAGACCAGGTTCTGCTATTTCCATCAACATTCGTGCGCCAACTTTCAGTCCGTAAAACTTGAGAAAGTTTATCCAAGTTCGGCCATAAAAAAAGCAGCGATCTTCTTGGTTCATGAACCCAACTCGGAACTTATATCCATGGCTGTCTTCACTGTGACCATTAAACTGTTGTATTTAGTTATGGCAAGGCTGAGCATCTTGAGTACATGTGTTCTAGCAGAGCAAGGAATGCACTACAGGGAAAATAATATGAGAAAACAATGTATTCCATATCCAAATCTAGAAATAATTTCCTCCTTCACGTTAGTGTTGACCATGGTACTAGTCCTTTTATCCAAATATAGAAATCCAAATTTCCAAATTAGTCGACAACATGTTCAAAAAACCCCACCCTCCTGGATAGAAAAGAGGATTCTAGGAACATACTATGCGCGTTTTAAAATCTTGTGTTAGGATAAGAAGGAACAAGTGTGGTGTCTCGCCGAGGGCACAGAAACTTGTAGGGTCCTCGCACTTTGGGCACTGCAAATGAAACACACTAGATTCAGTAGGAAGAAAAATGCATCAACAACGGTAGCTGCCATCCTAGGATTACCCGCGACCAAGGGACTTGGATTTATCGGGGATGGATGAAGAATTCGTACCAGGTTCTCCATGAGAAAACCCTATGCAATCGCCGAGCGGGGGGTTTTCTCTGAATAAGCAGACGAGGGAGAAGGCCCAGCGAAATATTGCCGCTTCGTCCGTCCAGCTTACTGCTAAAGCTGGAAAGGTGGGGGGTTTTCGATTTGACGGCTCATTGGGCATTACTATGGCGCTACGACCGGGGTGTGTCTACGGTACAGTTGTGCACTCTAATTTGGTGCATATGGCATATGGACCCCGTTGCCGGATGCCCCACATATCAGCGAAAGGAAGTAGAAAGATAGGAGTAACTAGTTACACATAAATATATTTTTGACAGAGAGATACTCCCTCTGTAAAGAAATATAAAATCTCTTATATCACAACTTTATACATAAGAAAAATTAAGGGGAATATACATAACATATATAATTATAAAAACAGTGGTTTTTTAACAAAGTATAGACGAGTTGGTGATGATTGTGACCCTGCCATCCTGCAATATAGGCCGTCCGATTTATATCTGACGGATAGGAAGGAAACTATGGCAATTTTGCAAAAAGGCACCCACACACCTCTTCACATTTGCAAATAAGGCCTTCCCTCATTCATCCTTTTCTCTCACAAGATAAAATACTCATACAAATGCATCTTGATGTTACGTGCAATGCATGGGCATTGTGGGGGTTCAGCTGAGAATATAATACTCAGACAGGCCCACAGTTCTGGACTTTAGGCCACAGGCCGGTGGGCCTGCATGTTTGGGGGGCCATGTGTTCTACCTCAACGCTTTTCATATTGCAAGCGATCAGTACCACACTGGTTTTAGATGCTGTCGCAAGGCGAATACACAAAATTGAATAAAGCACGACAGTTGTTAGAATGAAATCGAACAACAGTTCCTAACTAGCAATCAGAGTTGCGATTCTATCAACGATATACCCTGTGATAAATAATACTGTCATACTACTTATACACACAGGACACTTGTTTCACCATGCCAGATTATTACACCAAAATCTCTCGGAGGATAGATCAGTTCGGTAGTTGTGTGCTGCTACTGAAGAATTTCGAAGTTGATTTGGACCAGCTCTCATTGCCGAGAAAGTTCGATTTTAAAATCATCCCCTACTGCAAGATATGATTTAGATTTGAACCTTGACCATACGTTAGCATCAATCATCATGCGACCATCCTTTGTACTTACGGTATATTGAGGAGGTTTATTCACACCAAGGTTGCTCATGGTAGGAGAAACTTGGCCACGGTCGCCCAGATTGTTGAACGACTCCCTCGTTGCTCTAGGAATTCTCTATTTGCAAAGAAGAAGACATACACAAACAGTTAGATCAACACAGTGAATCATGTGAAACAACATGGAAAGAAAAAAGAATGCTTGGGCGGCCAATGCTTACCAAGAAGGTGGACATGTCGGTTTTTGTAAGGACTTGGGTATATGAAGTGCGAACTACAGCCCAGTCTATTGCCGGTGCAACTGCTGGTTCCAGTGCCGCTGCATGGGCTGGAGCAGATGCAAGTGCAAGTGTTGGTGCAGGTGCAGGTGCCGAAGCCGTTGCTCGTGCCCGTGCCAATGCGCCTGGTAGTGTTTCTACTGCTGCCGGAGATGGTGCTCCTTATAGAGCTGGTGCCGGTGTTGGAGCAGGTGCCGGTGTCGATGCCCGATCCTCTGGTAGATTAGCCTGATCCGCTGACGAGGTCGGTGCCCAATCCTCAGCTGGATCAGACTGAGTTGCTGCCGTTGTCAGTGTTGGAGCAACTGTCGGTGCTCGATCCATTGCTGAAGGTGGTACCAATGTGCGAGACAACAACGATCGTGTCTGGTCTGCTATGATCAGCTTTCTAACTTGACTAGGCTCCGTGACCGTGATCCAGTCTTTTTCTCCATTTTTTTTAAACGCGAGAAGGACTAATTGTGGCATGTTTGTTAAACCAAACTACTCAGATAACAGATTGATCCAAAAAATTTCCAGTAATATAAGTGATGGACAGTGCCTTCGTTACTGACACGACATAAGAAGTGAACCTGCAAAAATATCCATCGGAGAGCAAACCAAATGGCTTATTCTGTGATGAATGTCACTTGGAAAAACCTACATCGTAAAGTTGCAGCAAAAGAAAGAAAACATGACATCAAATCAATAAGATTTAGACAGTAAGTCAATAAGATTTACATGATGTGGCACGAGTGAATCCTTACCAGGAAATCACTATGTTTAAGTACTAAACAGAAGATTGATCATCCAACTAGGCATGGCATGCAGGGCCCCCGCATACTCCCACAAGCAGGACAGTCCAAAGGTCGTGACAAATCGTATGAGCCAAACATCCATGGGACTGGAAATCCTGGTGGGTGCGATAAACCCTGCAGTGGATATAGATATTGGAGCGTAACCATAATTGATAAACTGTCCTCACAAAAAAGATGATCAGGATACTTCAAAATATATGGACTGAATTGAGTGGACAGACATTAACATAGATTGTTCTCAGGACTCACCACACACCAAAAGTGGCAGTACTAAACAATATAGGGTTCACAAACACAAATCAAGTACTGAACAATAGTACTTACTATAGACAAGCAAAGTTGCACTAATTAAACTCTGCAGACTATTTCTTGCCACCGACCTACAGGATGAACCCCGCATAACTGACTAGGCCATGGACTTCGTGAGAGATGTTTACCTGCACCATCACCATCTCGTCAACCTTGGAGAACCTAATAGAGTGGTCTTTCCACTCATAAACATGATGATGAAGACAGGCCGCATCAGATTTGTCAGGAAGCTTTACAAGAACCACACCCTTCGCAATCGAAGGCACAGCCAGGAAATTGTTGTGGTCAAGTACAGCCTCGAGAACACGCCTGACAACAATGCTACAGGAAAATAGTAGTTCAAGACACATGGCGACAAGGACACAACAGTTGGATAGTTTAGCAGTAGAACTCATCCTCGGGTCTTCTAGTTCACACGGCATGACTTTGTGAACTTCATCTCCACCGCGGACCTGGTTCTAAGTCAAACAGGAACCAGATATTTTATTACTACCTCTGTTCAGAAATATAAGATGATTTTCGATATTTTACTCCATATATGACTACATATACGCACAGAAATGAGTGAACAAAGACACTAGAACATGTCTTCAAAGGCAGGAGAGCAGAGGGATTACTTGCAATATCCATAACACAAGTTACTGAGGCAAATATACCCTCTTCAAAGGTAGCTTTGATGTTCATAAAGTAGTTGAAAGTAATCTATAAGAAATCAGTGTCAACCTCTCGCATGTTTTGGTCAAAAGAGGAATTTAGAACCGTCATTTAGCACACAAAAATCACATGCAAGATCACCCAGAAAGTTGTACTACTAGTACTAGTACTGCGTGTTAGATGAAAGAACATGATCAAGATCGAGAAAAAGATCGTCAAGAAGAGATATTACCTGGACTTGCTTAATGAGGTATCTCGGAGAGGGGTGCTTGGATAGGGCGAGGGCTTTGAGCTTGTCTGGGGTAGTCTCGGCGGGGTGCTTGCGCTTCTTCATACCATGAGCCTCGACGATTTTGGCCAGAGCCATAGACATCACTTCGGCCGGTGCTCCAGCGTCCATCAAGAAACTTTCAAGTAGAAATAAAAGAAAAGAAACCATAATCACAAACCCAAAAGAAGAACAGAGAGGGAGTTATAGGATCAGTCTCGGGGTTGCAAGACCGAGCCTTGGCCAGAATCAACACCATTGATTCGCTCACCTTTCCTTCTTTGGGAGAGAAGAACAATGGCAGAAGCAGGTCGGGGTTTTCTTGAAGAAATGAGGAACAAGATGAGGGAGAAGCGAGTGGGGGTTTTCTTCAAGAGAGGAAGGTGAGAGAGAAGAGTGAAATGATGGTTGCTTCGTCCGTCCAACTTACTGCTGGAAAGGAGGGGGTTTTGTGATTAGACGGCTCATTGGGCATTACTGCGGTGCTTCGATCGGGGTAGTCTACCGTGCAGTTGGGCACTCTAGTACGGAGTAATTTAGTGCATTGCTGGTGAACCCCGATGCTGGTTGTCCCACACGTCGGCGAAAGTGAGTAGCAAGGTTCCCGACGACCGTCGAGGAGGATCCGCACGGTAGAGTTTTTCTGAAGAAAAGAGATTACAACAAGAATTTCCACTCTTACGACGGAGGAGTGCGAAACACGGTAGCCACTTGAACATACACAGTGCTCCTACTACTAGGCATGTGCAGTGGTTCGTACGTCAGTACTACATAATCTTGTTGCTAGTGTAGTAAGATATGACGATAACAAATAATGTTGTGCGCATGTCAACTATATGAACAGTAATGTAACATAGTACCTCTTTTTCGACTATCTGGTCGAGAATGAACGGTGAGATCGATGTTAACAGAACTAGGTCTACAGCGCACGGAGAGTATGGTGCTACAGTACTCCACGAAACATGAACCATATGAAGCACGAATCAGTGTTAGGCAGGGTGTATGAAGGGTGCACGGGATGGGAGCAAATGTTCCCTTCTCGACCAACTTTTGGGTGTTTGGCAGAGTGCATGAAGGGTGCATGAGTCCACACTAGTAGGTTAAGACAAATACACGAAGAGAGAACAACTATATTGAGATGAGAATGCAACCAAACACACCCACACGCTTTGTGCTACAGTGACCGATCTGCACCGTCTGAGTTTGATCCGACGGTCATGTTGTGTTGAGACATGGACATGCCCATGCAGAGGACACCTAAACACCACCGAAGTCCCTCTGCTTCTCGAGGCGCACGACATTGGTGATGCGGGGTGCAACCGCCCGCAGAGCCCGCTCCCGGTCGACGGGAGCCAGCTCGTCAAAGACGACGTCCAATGGCACGAATGGATTCTGTTGGGGAACACAGTATTTCAAAACATTTCCTATGATCATGCAAGACCTATATAGGATATGCATAGCATTGAGAGAGGAGAGTATGTCTACGTACCCTCGTAGACCGAAAGCTGAAGCATTGAGTAACGCGGTTGATGTAGTCGAACGTCTTCGCGATCCAACTGATCAAGTACCGAACGCATGTCACCTCCGCAAACTGCACACGTTCAGCTCGGTGACGTCCCTCGAACTCTAGATCCAGCTGAGGCCGAGGGAGAGTTTCGTCAGCACGAAGGCATGTTGAGAGTGATGATGAAGTTACCGACGCAGGGCTTCGCCTAAGCACTACGACAATATGATCGAGGAGTGTGTCTGTGGAGGGGGGCACCGCACATGGCTAAAACAATTGTCAACTTGTGTGTCTATGGGGTGCCCCCTCCCCAAATATAAAGGAGGGGAGGAGGGGCATGGCCGGCCTCATGGTGCGCCCCCAAGGGCGGATCCCTACTCCTACTAGGAGTAGGTTTCACACTTTTCCTAGTCCTACTAGGAGGGTGAAGGAAATATGCCCTAGAGGCAATAATAAAGTTATTATTTATTTCCTTATATCATGATAAATGTTTATTATTCATGCTAGAATTGTATTAACCGGAAGCATAATACATGTGTGAATACATAGACAAACAAAGTGTCACTAGTATGCCTCTACTTGACTAGCTCATTAATCAAAGATGGTTATGTTTCCTAACCATGAACAATGAGTTGTTATTTGATTAACGAGATCACATCATTAAGTGAATGATCTGATTGACATGACCCATTCCATTAGCTTAGCACCCGATCGTTTAGTATGTTGCTATTGCTTTCTTCATGACTTATACATGTTCCTATAACTATGAGATTATGCAACTCCCGTTTACCGGAGGAACACTTTGGGTGCTACCAAACGTCACAACGTAACTGGGTGATTATAAAGGAGTACTACAGGTGTCTCCAAAGGTACATGTTGGGTTGGCGTATTTCGAGATTAGGTTTTGTCACTCCGATTGTCGGAGAGGTATCTCTGGGCCCTCTCGGTAATGCACATCACTTAAGCCTTGCAAGCATTGCAACTAATGAGTTAGTTGCGGGATGATTTATTACAGAACGAGTAAAGAGACTTGCCGGCAACGAGATTGAACTAGGTATTGGAATACCGACGATCGAATCTCGGGCAAGTAACATACCGATGACAAAGGGAACGACGTATGTTGTTATGCGGTCTGACCGATAAAGATCTTCGTAGAATATGTAGGAGCCAATATGGGCATCCAGGTCCCGCTATTGGTTATTGACTGGAGACGTGTCTCGGTCATGTCTACATTGTTCTTGAACCCGTAGGGTCCGCACGCTTAAGGTTACGATGAGAGTTATATTATGAGTTTATGCATTTTGATGTACCAAAGGTTGTTCGGAGTCTCGGATGTGATCACGGACATGACGAGGAGTCTCAAAATGGCCGAGACATAAAGATTGATATATTGGAAGCCTATGTTTGGATATCGGAAGTGTTCCGGATGAAATCGGGATTTTACGGAGTACCGGGAGGTTACCGGAACCCCCGGGAGCTATATGGGCCATGATGGGCCTTAGTGGAAAAGAGAAGAGGCAGCCCCTCATGGGCCGCGCGCCCCTCCCTCCCTTGGTCCGAATAGGACAAGGAGAGGGGGCCGGCCCCTCTCTCTCTTTCCCCCCTCCGCGAATCCTATTCCAACTAGGATTGGGGGGGATCCTACTCCCAGAGGGAGTAGGACTCTCCTGGCGCACCCTCCTTGGCCGGCCAGCCTCCCCCCTTTAGTCCTTTGTATACGGAGGCAGGGGCACCCCAGAGACACACAAGTTTATCCACGTGATCTTTTTCCTTAGCCGTGTGCGGCGCCCCCAGCCACCATAGTCCTCGATAATATTGTAGCGGAGTTTAGGCGAAGCCCTACTGCAGTAGTACATCAAGATCGTCACCACGCCGTCATGCTGATGGAACTCTTCCCCGACACTTTGCTGGATCGGAGTCCGGGGATCGTCATCGAGCTGAACGTGTGTTAAAACTCGGAGGTGCCGTAGTTTCGGTGCTTGATCGGTCGGGCCGTGAAGACGTACGACTACATCAACCAAACGCTTCCGTTGTCAATCTACTAGGTATGTAGATCATACTCTCCCCTCTCGTTGCTATGCATAACATGATCTTGCGTGTGCGTAGGAATTTTTTTGAAATTACTACGTTCCCCAACAGAGGGGAGGAAGGGGAAGATGAGAAGAAGGAAAGGGGGCGGACCCCCTCCCAATTCGGATTGGGCTGGGGGGGAGCCTCCACCTCTTGGCCGCCTCCTCTCTCTTGCACTAAAGCCCATGTAGGACCATTAAGCCCCCGGGGGGTTCCGATAATCCCCCGATACTCCGGTATATGCCCGAACTCATCCGAAACAATTCCGATGTCCAAACATAACCTTCCAATATATCAATCTTCATGTCTCGACCATTTCGACACTCCTCGTCATGTCTGTGATCACATCCGGGACTCTGAACTACCTTCGGTACATCAAATCACATAAACTCATAATACCGATCGTCATCGAACGTTAAGCGTGCGGACCCTATGGGTTCGACAACAATGTAGACCTGATCAAGACTCATCTCCGGTCAATCAGCAATAGCGGAACCTGGATGTTCCTAATGGTTCCTACATATTCTACGAAGATCTTTATCGGTCAAACCGCATAACAACATATGTTTGTTCCCTTTGTCATCAGTATGTTACTTACCCGAGATCCGATCGTCGGTATCATCATACCTAGTTCAATCTCGTTACCCGCAAGTCTCTTTACTCGTTCCGTAATTCAACATCCCGCAACTAACTCATCAGTCACATTGCTTTCAAGGCTTATAATGATGTGCATTACCGAGAGGGCCCAGAGATACCTCTCCGACAATCGGAGTGACAAATCCTAATCTTGATCTATGCCAACTCTACAAACACCATCTGAGACACCTGTAGAGCATCTTTATAATCAACCAGTTACATTGTGACGTTTGATAGCACACTAAGTGTTCCTCCGGTATTCGGGAGTTGCATAATCTCATAGTCATAGGAACATGTATAAGTTATGTAGAAAGCAATAGCAATAAACTAAACGATTATAGTGCTTAAGCTAACAGATGGGTCAAGTCAATCACATCATTCTCTAATGATGTGATCCCGTTCATCAAATGATAACTCGTGTCCATGGTTTGGAAACTTAACCATCTTTGATTAGCGAGCTAGTCAATGTAGAGGCATACTAGTGACACTTTGTTTGTCTATGTATTCACACATGTACTAATTTTCCGGTTACCATTCTAGCATGAATAATAAACATTTATCATGATATAAGGAAATATAAATAACAACTTTATTATTGCCACTAGGGCATATTTCCTTCAGATTCCGGTGACGGAGCCCTGAGAGGATTCGCCCACCAACGGCGACGGCATCCCGCAACCCGTCCTTGTCCAGCTCCGCCCCCACCAACGTGCGGAGACGGCTCAGATCCACGGAGATATAGGTGAAGAAGGAGACCAGGCCAGGAAACCGCAGCTTGTTGAAGTCGATGGGGTGGTCGAACGGGTTTAGCCCAACGGCCGGCATGGTCGCGCTGGCACGATGGTAGGCATCACGCAGCCGCAACACGTGCGTGAAAACTTGGTCCACCAAGTGGCTGAGGCGATCCTGGACCTCATCATGATCGGCCCACTCGCGCTCCAGCCGGCTCCCCTGACGGCCCATCGTATCTCCCGCTTTCTGCAGCAACGTCACTGACGCCTCGAGCATCTTTATGGTGTACGCCTGCCGCTTTTGAAGCTTCGTGAACTCCCACACATAACGCAGGAGGATGGCACTCCTCTCCTCCTTGAGCTCACAGAGCTCCACGTCCTTGGTCCTAAGCTCCGCATCCTTGGCCTGAAGCTCCTGTGTCAGGTGCATCACCTCAGACTCTGTGATCTGCTGCGCCGCCATGGCACCAGGTAGAAGCAATGGGGAGAGGAAGCAAAGGGGGTGAAACGGCTGAGGAAATGCAATCTACGGGAAGGCGGAGGGAGGCAGCCAAGGAGCGGGGTGAATCTTTTGGTTTTCACCATGGGAAAACACCAGTCAACGACTTTTCATATCTGCGAGCAGTGGGATTTACAGGCGGAGTCATCGTGACTAAATTGCTGCAGCGACTACTCCTGTCAATCAAAAAATTAAAAATCCTGGCGCACCTGCCGCACCCAAACACCAGAGCAACGCCGCGGTGAATATTTAAATTTACTTGCCGGCAAGGAGATGAAAAAAGGGGTGCAAAAACAAATGTGGCGGCGAACTAGCTAATTGGTCGCACTAGCCCAACTAGCTAGCCACGGTGCTTCACTGATGTACTCAGCGGGAAAGGTGGTCTTTCGTGATTTGACGACTCATTTACTTGCTTCGGCACTACGACCGAGGAGGACCCAGAAAACATGCGGTAGGGAGTCCCACGTCTCGGCAAGGAAGAATATATGCGTGCACCACTCAGGAGGACCCCAAGACCGCACGGTAGGGTGTGCCACGTCTTGGCACTGAGGAGAAATGTGCGTGTAAAAATATACCGTATCAGACGTAGTACCTATGGTTCGACCTCGGGACCCAGCCAGTCTGTCGAAAACACCCCACTAGACACATAGCTTCATCATGCTAACGTGGCACGGAGGATAGGTGTGGTTAGCTCCGTCTGGACCAGCCACAACGTCTCTTGTTCTAGGCGATTCTTCTATTTTCTAAGCTTTTTGTTTAGTTATAATAACACCATGGCAAGCTAGCGCCACTCTTCGTGTGTGCCCGTGCGTCTAAAGGAGAGGAGAGAGAGATCGTAGACATGGGACCCACCAGTAAGTGGGTCAATGGTCATGCACGTGTTGACAAGCCACTCCCTCTACTCTACCGAACGTAATACTGTATAAAATCTAGTTATGGGACAAAGCCAACAACCGTTGTTGTTTCAGGCTATCGACTTACGCTTTGTAGTCCAGGTTACTAGTTCAAATCTCGTCTTTCAGATTTGTTAGTTTTAGGTCCAAATTTGATCAATGACAAGTGGGACCCCATGTGTTGTTCCGATATTCTAGTGTAGGATGGTTTTTTTGAACAAACACTTTGTGCGGTTAGACAAGTAACGGCACGAGTTACGCGTATTTTGCAAGTTTACGAACAAAAATGACAGCGGCATAGAATATCACATCCACCCTGCAGCTTAGATGCTATGGTGATACGAGTTTTTTCATCGTTGGAACTGAGATCCAATGGCTTGGGAGTAGTCTTTGTAATTATGCGCAATTTCCAAACTCTCCAAGGCTTTTTTGCAAATAAAACATGCAGGCCTCGTGTGTGCCGCTCCATCTTGGATCCAACGGCTCCCCATTGCTCATATTAGGTGCTCCCCGTAGCTTAATTAGCCGCTATGGTGATACGAGCATCTAGGTCATATGATCTGTGATCAGATGCCACATGCGTAGTACTTGTACTTTTTGCACAATTACCAAACTCTCTCAGGCGTATATGTTGGGGAACGTAGTAATTTCAAAAAAAATCCAATGCACACGCAAGATCCATCTAGGTGATGCATAACAACATGAGGGGAGAGTGTTGTCCACTGATACGTCTCCAACGTATCTATAATTTTTGATTGCTCCATGCTATATTATCTACTGTTTTGGACATTCTTGGGCTTTATTATCCACTTTTATATTATTTTTGGGACTAACCTATTAACCGGAGGCCCATCCAAGAATTGCTGTTTTTGCCTATTTTATGGTTTCGAAGAAAAGGAATATCAAACGGAGTCCAAACGTAATGAAACCTTCGGGAACGTGATTTTCTCAACGAACAAGACCCAAGAGACTTGGACCCTACATCAAGACACAAAAGAGGAGGCCATGAGGTAGGGGGGCGCGCCTACCCCCCCAGGCGCGCCCTCCACCCTCGTGGGCCCCCTGTTGCTCCACCGACGTACTTCTTCCTCCTATATATACCTACGTACCCCCAAACGATCAGATAGGAGCCAAAGCCCTAATTCCACCGCCGTAACTTTCTGTATCCACGAGATCCCATCTTGGGGCCTGTTCCGGAGCTCTGTCGGAGGGGGCATCGATCACGAAGGGCTTCTACATCAACACCATAACCCCTCCGATGAAGTGTGAGTAGTTCACCTCAGACCTATGGGTCCATAGTTAGTAGCTAGATGTCTTCTTCTCTTATTTTGGATCTCAATACAATGTTCTCCCCCTCTCTTGTGGAGAACCATTCGATGTAATCTTCTTTTTGCTGTGTGTTTGTTGAGACCGATGAATTGTGGGTTTATGATCAAGTCTATCTATGAACAATATTTGAATCTTCTCTGAATTCTTTTATGTATGATTGGTTATCTTTGCAAGTCTCTTCGAATTATCAGTTTGGTTTGACCTACTAGATTGATCTTTCTTGAAATGGGAGAAGTGCTTAGCTTTGGGTTCAATCTTGCAGTGTCCTTTCCCATTGACAGTAGGGGCAGCAAGGCACGTATTGTATTGTTGCCATCGAGGATAACAAGATGGGGTTTTCATCATATTGCATGAGTTTATCCCTCTACATCATGTCATCTTGCTTAAGGCATTACTCTGTTTTCATTAACTTAATAATCTAGATGCATGCTGGATAGCGGTCGATGAGTGAGGTAATAGTAGTAGATGCAGGCAGGAGTCGGTCTACTTGTCTCGGACGTGATGCCTATATACATGATCATACCTAGATATTCTCATAACTATTCTCAATTTTGTTAATTGCTCAACAGTAATTTGTTCACCCACCGTAGAATACTTATGCTCTCGAGAGAAGCCACTAGTGAAACCTATGGCCCCCGGGTCTATCTTCATCGTATTAATCTCCCAATACTTAGTTATTTCCTTTGCTTTTACATTGCTTTTATTTTACTTTGCATCTTTATGACAAAAATATTATCTTATCATATCTATCAGATCTCACTCTCGTAAGTGGCCGTGTAGGGATTGACAACCCCTTATCACGTTGGTTGCGAGAATTTATTTGTTTTGTGCAGGTACGAGGGACTGGCGTGTAGCCTCCTACTGGATTGATACCTTGGTTCTCAAAAACCGAGGGAAATACTTACGCTACTTTGCTGCATCATCCCTTCCTCTTCGGGGAAAACCAATGCAGTGCTCAAGAGGTAGCAACAAGGATTTCTGGCATCGTTGTTGGGGAATATGAAATGAGTTTTAATGATCTATCTTATTACTATGGCAATACCTAGATCTATCCTTGCTTGTTATGCCTAGCTAGGGGCATTAAACGATAGCGCTTGTTGGGAGGAAACCCAATTTTATTTTTATTCCTTGATTTTTGATCCTGGTTAGTAATAAATAATTTATCTAGCCTCTGTTTTGGTTGTGTTTTTTGTGTTTAATTAGTGTTTGTGCCAAGTAGAACCGTTGGGAAGACTTGGGGAAAGTCTTGTTACACTTGCTGTAAAAAACAGAAACATTAGCGCTCACGAGAACTGCTGCCATTTATATTTGGAAAGTGATATTTAGTTAATTCTTTTTGAAGATGATTAAAATATAAATTACTCACGTCCAGAAATTTATTTTAGAATTTTTGGGGTTACAGATCTTGCGCTAGCTACAGATTACTACAGACTGTTCTGTTTTTGACAGATTCTGTTTTTCGTGTGTTGTTTGCTGATTTTGATGAATCTATGGCTAGTAAAATAGTTTATAAACCATATAGAAGTTGGGATAAAGTAGGTTTAACACCAATATAAATAAAGAATTAGTTCATTACAGTACCTTGAAGTGGTCTTTTGTTTTGTTTCGCTAACGGAGCTCACGAGATTTTCTACTTTGAGTTTTGTGTTGTGAAGTTTTCAAGTTTTGGGTAAAAGATTTGATGGAGGAACAAGGAGTGGAAAGAGCCTAAGCTTGGGGATTCCCATGGCACCCCGAAGATAATATAAGGACACCTAAAAGCCAAAGCTTGGGGATGCCCTGGAAGGCATCCCCTCTTTCGTCTACTTCTATCGGTAACTTTACTTGGAACTATATTTTTATTCGCCACAAGATATGTGTTTTGCTTGGAGCGTCTTGTATGATTTGAGTCTTTACTTTTTAGTTTACCACAATCATCCTGTCTGTACACACCTTTTGAGAGAGTCATACATGATTTGGAATATGTTAGAATACTCTATGTGCTTCGCTTATATCTTTTGAGTTATATAGTTTTGCTCTAGTACTTCACTTATATCTTTTAGAGCACGGTGGTGGATTTGTTTTATAGAAACTATTGATCTCTCATGCTTCACTTAGATTATTTTGAGAGTCTTAAATAGCATGGTAATTTTATTAAAATCCTAATATGCTAGGTATTCAAGATTAGTAAAATTTTCATATAAGTGTTTTGAATACTAAGAGAAGTTTGATGCTTGATGATTGTTTTGAGATATGGAGGTAATAATATCAAAGTCGTGCTAGTTGAGTAGTTGTGAAATTGAGAAATGCTTGTGTTGAAGTTTTCAAGTCCCGTAGCATGCACGTATGGTAAACGTTATGTAACAAATTTGGAACATGAGGTGTTATTTGATTGTCCTACTTATGAGTGGCGGTCGGGGACGAGCAATGGTCTTTTCCTACCAATCTATCCCCCTAGGAGCATGCGCGTAGTGACGAGGTTTTTGATGAGTGTAGATTTTTTCAATAAGTATGTGAGTTCTTTATGACTAATGTTGAGTCCATGGATTATACACACTCTCACCCTTCCATCCTTGCTAGCCTCTTCGGTACCGTGCATTGCCCTTTCTCACATTGAGAGTTGGCGCAAACTTCGCCGGTGCATCCAAACCCCGTGATATGATACACTCTTTCACACATAAACCTCCTTATATCGTCCTCAAAACAGCCACCATACGTACCTATTATGGCATTTCCATAGCCATTCTGAGATATATTGCCATGCAACCTTCCACCATCCCGTTTATCATGACACATTCATTATTGTCATATTGCTTAGCATGATCATGTAGTTGACATAGTATTTGTGGAAAAGCCACCATTCATAATTCTTTCATACATGTCACTCTTGGTCCATTGCATATCCCGATACACCGCCGGAGGCATTCATATAGAGTCATGTTTTGTTCTAGTATTGAGTTGTAATCATTGAGTTGTAGATAAATAGAAGTCTGATGATCATCATTTTCTAGAGCATTGTCCCAAGTGAGGAATTATAAAAAAGGGGGAAAGAGAAAGGCTATAAAAAAGAGAAGGCCCAAAAAAATAAGAGAAAAAGAGAGAAGGGACAATGTTACTATCCTTTGCCACACTTGTGCTTAAAAGTAGCACCGTAATCTTCATGATAGAGAGTCTCTTGTTTTGTCACTTTCATATACTAGTGGGAATTTTCATTATAGAACTTGACTTGTATATTCCAACAATGGGCCTCCTCAAGTGCCATAGGTCTTCGTGAGCAAGCAAGTTGGATGCACAACCACTTACTTTCTTTTGTTGAGCTTTCATATATTTATAGCTCTAGTGCATCCGTTGCATGGCAATCCCTACTCCTTGCATTAACATCAATCGGTGGGCATCTCCATAGCCCATTGATTAGCCTCGTTGATGTGAGACTTTCTCCTTTTTTGTCTTCTCCACATAACCCCCCTCATTATATTCTATTCCACCCATAGTGCTATGTCCATGGCTCGCGCTCATATATTGCGTGAAAGTTTATAGGTTTGAGATTACTAAAGTATGAAACAATTGCTTGGCTTGTCATCGGGGTTGTGCATGATCAGAGCATTCTTGTGTGACGAAAGTGGATCATGACTAAACTATATGATTTTGTAGGGATGAACTTTCTTTGGCCATGTTGTTTTGAGAAGACATAATTGCTTAGTTAGTATGCTTGAAGTATTATTATTTTTATGTCAATATGAACTTTTGTCTTGAATCTTTTGGATCTGAATATTCATACCACAATTAAGAAGAATTACATTAAAATTATGCCAAGTAGCACTCCGCATCAAAAATTCTGTTTTTATCATTTACCTACTCGAGGACGAGCAGTAATTAAGCTTGGGGATGCTTGATACGTCACCAACGTATCTATAATTTTTGATTGCTCCATGCTATATTATCTACTGTTTTGGACATTATTGGGCTTTATTATCCACTTTTATATTACTAGCACATATGCCCGTGCGTTGCAACAGGAAAAATTGATGTTTTGTACAAGCATAATGTCCCACAGCATCGGATTCACTATGAAGAACATGCTGCAGTGCAACATCCTTCTACAAAATGAATATAAAAAATACGTTGTAATTTAGCCGTGTTCATATTTTCTTTGCCGGGCATAATCTCCCACTAATTCCATTTAAGTACAATCCCTTTTAGTGGAATTTAAGTATAATCCTTCATTAATTAGCCACATCCATTTAAATATTCTATTTTAGTCCACAATCCTTCCTTTATTAGTTCATTCGCTTAATTAGCTCGCCCTAAACATGATGACTGCCACTCGTATATTTAGAGCGAGTTGGGTTAGTAAATGTGAAAGGCGCACAGGTAGTTGGTTGTTACATCAAAGAGCTAAACAGGAGGTCCTTTGTTCAATTCCCACAATGTTGATTTATTTTGACCCAATAATTTTTGCGGTCTCTATGAAAGTCGATAAAAGGCCATCAACATACAAGTACCTGGTCCAAATCGCTTAGCGTGTGTAAACCAAATGAAAAGGACTAAACCAAACCAAGAATACCTATTCCCTTTAATAGTAGGTATAGATTTTTGGGACTAACCTATTAACCGGAGGCCCTGCCCAGAATTGCTATTTTTTGCCTGTTTTAGGGTTTCGAAGAAAAGGATATCAAACGGAGTCCAAACGGAATGAAACCTTCGGAAACGTGATTTTCTCAACGAACAAGACCCAGGAGACTTGGACCCTACGTAAAGACACAAAAGAGGAGGCCACGAGGTAGGGGGCGCGCCTACTCCCCCTGGCACGCCCTCCACCTCGTGGGCCCCCTGTTGCTCCACCGACGTACTCCTTCCTCCTATATATACCTACGTACCCCCAAACGATCATATACAGAGCCAAAACCCTAATTCCACCGCCGTAACTTTTTGTATCCACGAGATCCCATCTTGGGGCCTGTTCCGGAGCTCCGTCGAAGGGGGCATCGATCACGGAGGGCTTCTACATCAACACCATAACCCCTCCGATGAAGTGTGAGTAGTTCACCTCAGACCTACGGGTCCATAGTTAGTAGCTAGATGTCTTCTTCTCTCATTTTGGATCTCAATACAATGTTCTCCCCCTCTCTTGTGGAGAACTATTCGATGTAATCTTCTTTTTGCGGTGTGTTTGTTGAGACCGATGAATTGTGGGTTTATGATCAAGTCTATCTATGAATAATATTTGAATCTTCTCTGAATTCTTTTATGTATGATTGGCTATCTTTGCAAGTCTCTTCGAATTATCAGTTTGGTTTGGCCTACTACATTGATCCTTCTTGCAATGGGAGAAGTGCTTAGCTTTGGGTTCAATATTGCGGTGTCCTTTCCCAGTGACAGTAGGGGCAGCAAGGCCCGTAGTGTATTATTGCCATCGAGGATAACAAGATGGGGTTTTCATCATATTGCATGAGTTTATCCCTCTACATCATGTCATCTTGCTTAAGGCATTACTCTGTTTTCATTAACTTAATACTCTAGATGCATGCTGGATAGCGGTCGATGAGTGGAGTAATAGTAGTAGATGCAGGCAGGAGTCAGTCTACTTGTCTCGGACGTGATGCCTATATACATGATCATACCTAGATATTCTCATAACTATTCTCAATTTTGTTAATTGCTCAACAGTAATTTGTTCACGCACCATAGAATACTTATGCTCTTGAGAGAAGCCACTAGTGAAACCTATGGCCCCCGGGTCTATCTTCATCGTATTAATCTCCCAATACTTAGTTATTTCCTTTGCTTTTACATTGCTTTTATTTTACTTTTCATCTTTATCACAAAAATACCAAAAATATTATCTTATCATATCTATCAGATCTCACTCTCGTAAGTGGCCGTGTAGGGATTGACAACTCCTTATCGTGTTGGTTGCGAGGATTTATTTGTTTTGTGCAGGTACGAGGGACTGGCGCGTAGCCTCCTACTGGATTGATACCTTGGTTCTCAAAAACTGAGGGAAATACTTACGCTACTTTACTACATCATCCCTTCCTCTTCGAGGAAAACCAACGTAGTGCTCAAGAGGTAGCATGCACGTACCCTCGTATACCGAAAGCGGAAGCGTTATGACAACACAGTTGATGTAGTCGTACGTCTTCACAATTTGACCGGTCCTAGTACCGAAAGTACGGCACCTCCGCGATCTGCGCATGTTCAGCTCGGTGACATCCCACGAACTCTAGATCCAGCTGAGTGCCGAGGGAGAGCTTCATCAACATGACGGCGCGATGACGGTGATGATGAAGTTAACGATGCAGGGCTTCGCCTATGCTCTACAACGATATGACCGAGGTGGAAATCTATGGAGGGGGGCACCGCACACGGCTAAACAATCAACTTGTGTGTCTATGGTGTGCCCCCCTCCCCCGTATATAAAGGATGGGAGGAGGAGGCCGGCCGGCCCTAGAGGGCGCGCCAAGGGGGGAGGAATCCTCCTCCTAGTAGGGGTAGGATTCCTCCTTTCCAAGTCCTACTAAGAGGGGGGGAGGAAGGAGAGGGGGAGGGAGAGGGAAAGAGGGGCCGCGCCCCCCTTCCCCTAGTTCAATTCGGACTACCTTAGGGGGAGGCACCTCCTGGCTGCTGCCCTCTCTCTCCCCTAAAGCCCACTAAGGGCCCACTAACTTCTCGTGGGGGGGGGGCGGGGGTCCGGTAACCCTCCAGCACTCCGGTTTTACCCAAAACCTCCCGGAACACTTCCGGAGTCCAAACATAGCCGTCCAATATATCAATCTTTATGTCTCGACCATTTTGAGACTCCTCGTCATGTTCGTGATCACATCCGGGACTCCAAACTATCTTCGGTACATCAAAACACATAAATTCATAATACCGATCATCACTGAACGTTAAGCGTGCGGACCCTACGGGTTCGAGAACTATGTAGACATCACCGAGACTCCTCTCCGGTCAATAACCAATAGCGGAACCTAGATGCTCATATTGGTTCCTACATATTCTACGAAGATCTTTGTCGGTCAAACTGCATAACAACATACATTGTTCCCTTTGTCATCGGTATGTTACTTGCCCGCGATTCGATCGTTGGTATCTCAATACCTAGTTCAATCTCGTTACCAGCAAGTCTCATTACTCGTTCCGTAATGCAACATCCCGTAACTAACTCATTAGTCACATTGCTTGCAAGGCTTATAGTGATGTGCATTACCGAGATGGCCCAGAGATACCTCTCTGATACACGGAGTGACAAATCCTAATCTCGATCAATGCCAACAAAACAAACACCATCGGAGACACCTATACAGCATCTTTATTGTCACCCGGTTACGTTGTGATGTTTGATAGCACACTAAGTGTTCCTCCAGTATTCAGGAGTTGCATAATCTCATAGTCATAGGAACATGTATAAGTTATGGAGAAAGTAATAGCTGTAAACTAAATGATCAAAGTGCTAAGCTAATGGATGGGTCAAGTCAATCACATCATTCTCTAATGATGTGATCTCGTTTATCAAATGACAACTCTTTGTCCATGGATAGGAAACTTAACCATCTTTGATTAACGAGCTAGTCAAGTAGTGGCATACTAGTGACACTCTGTTTGTCTATGTATTCACACATGTACTAAGTTTCCGGTTAATACAATTCTAGCATGAAATATAATTAACAACTTTATTATTGCATCTAGGGCATATTTCCTTCAGTCTCCCACTTGCATTGGAGTCAATAATCTAGATTACACTGTAATGATTCTAACACCCATGGAGTCTTGATGCTGATCATGTTTTGCTCGTGAGAGAGGCATAGTCAACGTGTCTACAACTTTCAGATCCGTATGTATCTTGCAAATCTCTATGTCTCCCTCCTAGACTTGATCGCAGATGGAACTGAAGCGTCTCTTGATGTGCTTGGTTCTCTTGTAAAATCTAGATTCCTTTGCCAAGGCAATTGCACCAGTATTGTCACAAAAGATTTTCATTGGACCCGATGCACTAGGTATGACACCTAGATCGGATATGAACTTCTTCATCCAGACTCCTTCATTTGCTGCTTCCTAAGCAGCTATGTACTCCGCTTCACACGTAGATCCCGCCATGACGCTCTACTTGGAACTGCACCAACTGACAGCTCCACCATTCAATAAAAATATGTATCCGGTTTGTGACTTAGATTCATCCGAATCAGTGTTAAAGCTTGCATCGACGTAACCGTTTACGACGAGCTCTTTATCACCTCCATAAACGAGAAACATATCCTTAGTCCTTTTTAGGTATATCAGGATGTTCTTGACCACTGTCCAGTGATCCACTCTTGGATTACTTTGGTACCTCCCTGCTAAACTAATAGCAAGTCACACATGAGGTCTGGTACACAACATTGCATACATGCACTACAAAAAAAAGACACATCCGTGACATTTTGGGCTGAACGAAAAAAAATCTGTCATACATATGACACTTCTATGACGATAATTGTGACAAAACCCGGTATCATCATAGATGTGGTGGGCTCCTACTTCTATGACAAAAAATCATGACAGAAAATGGGCTTTTCGTCCTGGGCGGGCCGGAGACGCAGCTGCACGAGATTCTTTGGGCCGTGCATGACGGAAAAAACCGTGGTAGAAGCGAGGGAGAGGAAAATTTCAGGGAGTTCCCGGTTACAGTGGGAGGTCGGGGGCCGAGCGATGCGTGTTTCTCTCATACACGTGCGCGCGTGTGTTTGAGGCATTGTCTCTAACTGAACCCGAGCAAGGCGTTGGGCTCTAACTGAACCCGAGCGATTGCACTGCAGGCTACGCGTTACTGAACCCAAGCGATCGATCGATGGCTATTAACTGAACCCGGTCGAGCGATTCCTTCGCTACTGCTGCTAACTGAAGCCGATCGATGCTGCCTCTGGATGAACAGTGAGCATTGCGGGGGGAGGGGGGTGGGTTGGATGAACAGCTCCCGGTGGGGGTGGATGAATAGGACCCCGTGGTGTTTCCTCTGGATGAACAGGACCCCGATCGATCGAGCCGGTTGGGGCTGGATGAACAGGACCCCGTGGAGGGCTGGATGAACAGGACCACCCCATGGAGGGCAGGATGAACAGTAGACGGTGGAGGGTAGGATGAACAGTATCCCGTGGAGGGGTGGTTGAACAGGAGCCCATGGAGAGGGCTGGTTGAACAATAGTCGGTGGAGTAGCGCGCAGTGGAGGCTGGATGAATAGGAGCCCGTGGATGAACAGTCGCAGGTGGAGGCTGGAGGAGGTCGACGGTGGATGAACAGTAGCTCATGGAGGCTGGAGGGGGTCGACAGTGGAGATGAACATTATCCCGTGGAGTCCCGTTTTGCGGTACGCCACACCCCTCCCGATGAACAGGACCCCTGTTTCGACCGTAGTGCTCCAACACAAGTCCGTTTCGTCCGTTTTGCGGTACGCCACACCCCTCCCGATCAACAGGACCCCCGTTTCGACCGTAGGAGGTCTGTTTCCTCCGTTTCGCGGTACGCCAGACCCCTCCCGATCAACAGGACCCTGATCAGAACATAGGAGGTCCGTTTCCTCCATTGTGCGGTATGCCAGGCCTTGTTTCCATCGCCTGTTCTGTCCAAGACCTCCCGATGAACATGACCATGCATTCCGTTCCGACCCAGCCAGTTGGCTCCCACGCGTTCCGTTGCCTCCCGATGAACACGACGCATTCTGTTGCCTCCCCATGAACACGACGCATTCCGTTGCCTCCCCATGAACAAGACGCATTTCGTTGCCTCCCCAGGAACACGACGACCACGTTGTTTCTCTGTTCCGACCTAGCCATGTACACCAGCCCTCGCCGTACGTATGCGTGAGTAGGCGTTCGAGACCCCGCCCGTATGTACACATACATGGCCGTATTTTCTTTCTTGCACCCTGGCCGCTGTACGTACGTGTACATGCTACGTGCGCGCCTCTACTAAGACATGTGCGCGCCTCTACTACGACACGTGCGCGCCTCTACATCGACTAGTATGTACGTACACGTTCGCGACCAGAATGACAACGCTACGTATGCTTCGACCAGGTGAGTCCTGACTGTCAGGCACTTCCTTGCCTGCGAAGATGTAGCTGGTGGGTCCCAGCAGTCAGGGGGTGAATCGTTTTTTTTTTTGCCCAGATGCACTTCCTTGCGTGTGAAGATGTAGCTGGTGGGTCCCAGCAGTCAGGGGGAAATGTTTTTTTCGCGAAATACAGTGGCCCGTCCAGTGGGTCCCAGCTGTCAGGTGGAGGAATCATTATTTTCCGCGTAATAAGGAGGCACTTCCTTGCTGCGGCCCTGGACCCAGCTGTCAGCCTCTCCACGTACAGTCCACGTCCGATGGAAGTCGTTCCTTGACCACGTTGACCACGCCGCGCCGAGAGCACCAGGGCGATGGACGACGGCGAGGCCCAGGAAGGGGACGACACGGAGGTAGCGAAGACTCGGCAGTTGTTTCCCACGCGGAGGGGAGTACGACTGTACGAGGGTTTACTGGCTCGTCTGCCGTCGCCGGAGAATAACAGCAGGTGTGGGTGAGTAGAGGGATGGCTAGGCCAGCGATGGGAGTACGGTCGTGCGGTGAGGCCTGCGCGGCAGCATAGCCGGCCGCGAGGAGGAGGGAGCAGGCAGTCCCGCCGACGCTTGTCTGAGCGGCTGGAGCAGGAAGAGCAGAGATTGAAGAAGCACGACGGCCGTTGGATGGACATCCAACAGTCAGTGCTTGTGCGTCAACCTTTTTTTAGGAAAGCCTCAAATCTGTGGCAAACAGCATACAACCCATCTGCCATTATTTCTAATAATTTACAGCCCGTTTGCTAATTCTTAAGGTTTTTTTGGAGCCCATATTCTTTTTGTTAGCATTACAACCCATATTGTGGCAACGGTTAAAAAAATATACGAACTTTTGCATATTTTGGTGCGGTCCGAACTGTTTCTAATCCCGAAATTTCGACTCACATTCAAACTGATTTTAAAAATAAATGTATATCAATATAAAATCCAACAAATTCTCCACGCATAAAAATTAATGTAATTTAAAATCTTGAAATTAAAAAAATATTTGAAACTAATTGCCGGTTTGATGTATTTTAAAAATGTACAACCCATTTCGCATTACTGATGGGCCGTTTTCTCGGCCAGCCGAATGAAAGCTCTCCTCGTCTTGAAAGATTTGCAGCGCAACAGGCCTGACAAAGCGACTTACTTGGCAAATCACAAAAAAACTGGGCTGTGGCCGTGGACCCAGCTGTCAGCCCCTCCACGTACAGTACTCTTCCGATGGAAGTCGTTCCTTGACCACGTTGACCAGGCCGCACGGAGAGAACCACGGTGGTGGACGACGGTGAGGCCTAGGAAGGGGACGATGCGGCGGTGGAAGCCTGCGCGGAGAGGACTACGAGGGTTCACTGGTTCGGCTGCGGTGTGAGGCTGCCGTCGCCGCAGGGCCTGGCCAGCGGTGGGAATAGTAGGGGGCGGTGAGGCCTCTACGGCAGCACAGCCGACCACGGGAGGCAGGAGCATGCGGCACGACTGGCGCTGCTTTGGGCGGCTGGAGCAAGAAGACCAGAGGTTGAAGAAGCACTACGGCCGTTGGATGGACATCGTATGGTCACTGGAGCTAGAATCGTTCATATTGACTAAGTTGACAAAGCCCTTCATCCTCGTCAACTTAGTAGGCCCACAAGTCAGCCTCCCAGCAAGGTGGGTCCCAGCTAGCCGGGGGAGTATTCATTTTTTGTGCGTAATAA
>NC_057803.1:99435552-99452498 GCF_018294505.1 Triticum aestivum
GCCCCGTCCGGTGGGTCCCAGCAGTCAGGGGAAAATATTTTTTTCGCAAAATACTGGTGGCCCGTCCGGTGGGTCCCAGCTGTCAGGTGGAGTAATAATTATTTTGCACGTAATAAGGAGGCACTTCCTTGCTGCGTCCATGGACCCAGCTGTCAGCCTCTCCATGTACAGTCCACGTCCAATGGAAGATGTTCCTTGACCACGTTGACCACGCCGCGCCGAGAGCACCAGGGCGGTGGATGACGGCGAGTCCAGGAAGGGGACGACGCGAAGCCAGGGAAGACGCGGTAGTGGATGCCCACGCGTAGAGGAGTACGAGGGTTCACTGGTTTGCTGCGGTGTGAGGCTGCCATCGCCGCAGAATAACAGGGGGTGTGGGTGAGTAGAGGGATGGCCTGGCCAGTGGTGGGAGTAGTAGGGCGGTGAGGCCTCTGCCGCATCGCAGCCGGCCACGGGAGGCAGGAGCACGAGGCATGACCGGTGCTGGTTTGGGCGGCTGGAGCAAGAAGACCAGAGGTTGAAGAAGCACTACGGCCGTTGGATGGACATCATACGGTCACTGGAGCTAGAATCGTGCATATTGACTAAGTTGACAAAGCCCTCCGTCCCCGCCAACTTAGTAGGCCCACAAGTCAGCCTGCCACTAAGGTGGGTCCCAGCTAGCAGGGGGTATTCATTTTTTTGTGCGTAATAAGGAGGCACTCCCGGTGGGTCCGAGCTGACAGCAGGGGGAACATTTTTTTCATAAAATACGGTGGCCCGTCGGGTGGGTCCCAGCAGTCAGGGGCAAACGTTTTTTTCATGATATACTGGTGGGTGTCCGGTGGGTCCCTGCTGTGAGGTGGAGGAATAATTATTTTCCGTGTAATAAGGAGGCACTTCCTTGCGGCTGTCGTGGACCCAGCTGTCAGCCTCTCCACGTATAGTATTCTTCCGATGGAATTCGGTCGTTGATCACATTGACCATGCCGCGCTGACAGCACCACGGCGGTGGACAACGGCGAGGCCTAGGAAGGCAACGACACGGAGCCGGGGAAGACGCGGTAGTGGATGCCCACGCGGAGAGGAGTACGTGGGTTCACTGGTTCGGCTGCGCTGCTGTCGCTGCAGAATAACAGGGGGTGTGGGTGAGTGGAGTGGAGGGATGGCCTGGCCAGCGGTGGGAGTAGTATGGGGGCGGTGAGGCCTCCGCGGCAGCACAACCGGCCACGGGAGGCAGGAGCAGGCGGCACGACCGGCGCTGCTTTGGGCGGCTGGAGCAAGAAGACCAGAGGTTGAAAAAGCACTACGGCCGTTGGATGGACATCGTATGGTCAGTCGAGCTAGAATCGTGCATATTGACTAAGTTGACAAAGCTCTTTGTCCCCGTCAACTTAGTAGGCCCACTATACTGGGTCCCAGCTAGCAGGGGGAGTATTCATTTTTTTGTGCGTAATAAGGAGACACTTCCTTGCGTGCGAAGATATAGCTGGTGGGTCCGAGCTATTAGCGGCGGTAACTTTTTTTCGCGAAATACAGAGGCCGTTTCGGTGGGTCCCAGATTTCAGTCGGAGGAAATCATTATTTTGCGCGTAATAAGGAGGCATTTCCTTGCGTGCGGCCGTGGACCCAGCTGTCAGCCTCTCCACGTACAGTCCACTTCAGATGCATGTCGGTCGTTGATCACACTGACCACGCCACGCCGAGAGCACCAGGGTGGTGGACAACGGCGAGGCCTAGGAAGGGAATGACACAGAGGCAGGAAAGACTCGGCCGTTGTTTTTGTTTCCCATGCGGAGGGGAGTATGACTGTACGAGGGTTTACTGGTTCGTCTGCCGTCGCCGGAGAATAACAGCAGGTGTGGGTGAGTAGAGGGATGGCTAGGCCAGCGATGGGAGTGCGGTGGGGCGGTGAGGCCTGCGCGGCAGCACAGCCGGCCGCGGGGAGGAGGGAGCAGGCAGTCCCGTCGGCGCTTGTTTGAGCGGCTGGAGCAGGAAGAGCAGAGATTGAAGAAGCACGACGGCCGTTGGATGGACATCCAACAGTATACATGCCATATGTGGAAAGTCTCAAATATGTGGAAAATAGCATACAACCCATCTGCCATTATTTCAAATAATTTACAGCCCATTTGCTAATTCTTACGGGTTTTTTTGGAGCCCATATTCTTTATGTAGCATTACAACCCATATTGTGGCCACGGTTAAAAAATTATACGAAATTTTGCATATGTCGGTGCAGTCTGAACTGTTTTTAATCCCGAAATTTCGAGTCACATTCAGACTGATTTTAAAAATAAATGTATATCAATATAAAATCCAATAAATTGTCTATGCATAAAAATCAATGCAATTTAAAATCTCGAAATGAAAAAAAAGATATTTGAAAATAATTGTCGATTTGATGGGTTTTAAAAATGTACAGCCCATTTCTCATTACTGATAGGCCATTTTCTCGGCCAGCCGAATGAAGCTCTCCTCGTCTTGAATGATTTGCAGCCCAGCAGGCCTGATAAAGCGACTTACTTGACAAATCACAAAAGAACTAGGCTAGCCATTTTCAGAAAGAAAAAAAACTACTGGGCTGGTCTGTGGTAAACATAAAAGAAGAAGGTTGTCTAGACAGGCCAGAGTGTCCCGCACAGCCCAGTATTTCCGAACAGACGTGTATGCTGGGGCGCCTCTTCATGAACCGTGGCAAACTCGCAACCGTCCACCGACTCTTTGCCTTTCCCTCTCGATTTGGAACTGCTGTCACACGCTCTTCATCTCCCTCCTCCATTTTCCTTCAGCCCTTCACCCTTTCTTCTGCCATTGTTTGGTCGTCTTCTCCATGGAGGGAACAGGCTGGAAACGACCCCGTTATTCTTGCCCGATCTGAAAGATGACATGGTGGAGGAAATCATTGATCGGTGCAACGTCATCACCTCGGCTAGCATGGCAGGTTCGTTCAAGCCCATTCTCGACTCAACTAATAACATCATTACAAAGAACCCAAGAGTCAAGGAGCGGTTTGATCTCCCCTATCTTCTTTGCCGTGACCCTGATGACTGGCGCCGGCACGACGGAGGCCTCGCCCTGTGCCAGTTGATGCCGCTTGATAATGATATGTATGATGTTAAGATGCCATCGCTCGAGGGAAAGGCTTGGGCGGGCACAAATGGAGATTCGGTTGTTTACATTGGGTCCAACTGCGAGTGGGAACTTGTGAATGTGTACACTCGTCACCGGGTTCCACTTCCAAAAATCTCAGCACACTGCCCAGAGGTTGAGCACACCGGTAATGTACGCACGTTCAAATACGATCATGGTGACTGTCTTCTACGGAAGATAGCAATTTGTCGAGTTTCCAACCGCTCTTGGAATTACAACAACTATCAAGTTGTTGCTATCTTCGACAAGCTTGTTGCTGTCCTTCGTGGTTCGACTCGATGGATATTGCTCAAAAATCAGTTTCTGTACACAGATGAGTACTGTGATGCAATTCAATACAAGGGCCTTGTGTTTACTGCCACCACTCGTGGCACTGTTTTTGCATGGCATCCTAGTAGTTTCGATAAGTTTGTCTTCCACCGTAATTATAATTGTTTCATCCACATGCCTGCGGGTTAGCAAGTTTCCCTTTACTAATTAACCTTCTTCTTGTGTTTCCAAGGTCCTGTGAACATCCCACCACCTATACTTGAAAATTTTTATAACCAAGGGGGAGATGACGATGGTGATGATCACGAGTATGAGGACGAGCAGCGCCGATATACTCTGTGGCGCCTGGCAACTAATTCTGATGGATCACCTCTTCTTGTGTGTATACAACCCACTGATGATGTTACTGGTAAGGAAGCAGGTGTCTCCCATGGTCGCACTCTCTGGACCTATTCCAACACCCGTTGCATGGTATTCGGGATGGATACTAGTGTGCTAGCGCCAACTCCTTCTCCCTGGCACAGAATTGATAGTTTTGGAGAAAACTCACTCTTCCTTGGACAAAACTATCTGATGATGGTGAAAGGCGATCCAACTGCTGCTGACACATTTATGAGAAGCAACTGTGTCTATACCTCGGACATTTGGGTGGTTCCCTACCCTCGTACTGATATAGTAGGCCGCTTCAGCCTGGATGATCAGTCCTGCATTGGTCTCCAGATCGACAACAGATGGCCCGTCCCCGAGAATCGGTTGTGGTTCAAAGCAAGCGTTTCCAACGCCACAGAATGGTTGAGTTGAAGTTCATTTCATGGCTTGTTATTTGTTGTGTGGTGAAAACTTTAGTATTTATAACGTATCCTCGTTGTCGATGTGGGTTGATGACCTATTGTATGTAATAAAATGATATGCCTGTGATAAACTTACTAAATTTATGAATGGCTTTCGAGTCGCTTCTCTAAATTTGTACTAGCTTCACATGCTTCGTGCATCGAGCGGGTGTTTTTACTGTAGCCATATGTTAATGTGTTCGTTGTACGTAACCAGCACCTCGAATCCTTGATACTAGAATACTATATACTAGTAGGAGTAAGTAGTAGGAGTAGTAGGGTGGCATGGGCTAGAACAAGCATTCACGTCCAGGAGTACGGCACATGCCACCACCACGACATCCATCTGACACCATATTATTTGTTGGAGTCTGTGCTAGAGCAATCTCTTCAACCTCGTCGTTTCTCTAAGGCTGGTTATAATGGGGAGTAACTTAGACTAGTGTCATGAATATGACACTAGTCTTTGTTACTACCTTCATAGTGCAAAGTAACATACAAGTAGTATCAGAGATGATTGCATTTATTACATTATAGACTCATTTTGCTTTTGTTTGCGTTATGTTATAGTAACATATTATGTTACTCCAAACATTTCTCTGCTCATTAACTATATGCCACATAAACAAACTTGTCTTGAAATGCGCTATGTTACTTGCTAAGTTACTCCCACTATGACCAGCCTAACTTCAGCCATCGCACGGCGGGCGAGGTGGGGGTTTGCCGATAGTCGGTTTCCTTAACTATGGTCCCACTTGTAAAGCCAAATCCAACGCACGACCCCAAACGGACCTCCGTTTTGCATGAACTCCTACGATAATTTTGACTAGAAAAGCAAGACCAAAGAAAACAAGAACCACAAGACTACATTTTACTACTCCTGTAAGTTGGATTAGTGCCTTCTCGATGCATTCATTATTGATCTGCGGAGGCTCGATCTTGCGTGCTTCTTTTTTCTTCGAGTGTAAAGAAGTAGACGTTGCTTCCTCGCATCTAGTCTCATGTCTAGCCTCTATTCTAGTAGGAGTGTCAACAAGTGCACTAATCTCATCCGATAGTAGAACCGAAGATTTGGTCGGGTTCTTCCTCCTTTTACCGACACGTGGGACATCCAGCATCCAGGTTGTGTCATGAAAGAAAATAGAGTGGTAATTGAAGCCACGAGATGTGCATCTTGGGTTAAACTGTAAATAGAATCTTACTACTCTTGAGTAACTCCAAAAGCGGCCACCGAAGATCTTTATTGGATTTGTTTTTCATCAACAGCACATCGAGGTGAAAGATGTGTAGGTTCAGTGGGTCCACTTGCGTTTTCACTAACATGTCGGGCCACATGTGAGCAAATAGACGATGGGCTCCGCGCGTCCGCTGGCTGCTGAGAAGAGAGATAGAGGAGGGCTGAGCATGGACTGCAGGAAATTTGTTCTACATACCTCGATATAGTGGGGTGGCATGGGCCATAACTCAGTAGCATTCACGTCTAGCAGTACGGCACACGCCACCCACATGAGTCCCATCCGACACCAATTTTCTTGGAGTCCGTGCTACAGCCATCTCTTCTCCCTCATGTTTTCTCAGCCATCGCGCGGTGGGCGGGGTGGGGGTTTGCCGATAGTCGGTTTTCTCAACTGCGGTCCCACTTGTAAGTGAAAATGCAACACCGCACGCATTCCTGCTTGAGCGGCATGCCGGACCAACCATGTGGGGGTGCAACGCGAACAAGGCAGGCTTTTCCTTTTGAACTCATAACTTGTAAAATTTGGTTCTACTCCATGCCGCGACCGATAGATAGAAAATAACGATTTTGCCTAGAGTAATGAGAAGTTTGATTCTGGCGCCGTTCATGCATGGAGTACGTACGAAAATTATGAAGTTGATGTGAAAGGTAAGATAATTATTGTAGTATCATATACTACTACATGGATTTGACGGAAAGATGAAAAATACATACGGATCCATCAACGTTCAACGACATCCTCACACCCTAGTGCGCCGGGTCACCAACCGACGTGTGAGGAGCAGTGGCGTTGGCGGTGAGCTCAACGTGCTTCTGAATAGTGCCGTCCAAGGTTGCCCTGCGCTCCAAGAAGGCCAGCGTCCTATCATCCTCCTCTTGCATGTAGTAGTCCTTGTCGATGATTTGCGCGTAGACGTGGGTGATTATGTCGATGGTGTCTTGCTGCGCCAGGCGCTGCGCGGCGAGCACGACCTCGAGGTGGACATTCTCCGGCGCGACGGCAAGCAGTCGCAGGGCCACCAGTGTGTTGAAGAGGTTGTTACCATAGTGGCCGTTGAGGGTGGCGGGCATCGCAGAGCCTGGGCACGTTGGCTGGAGGCTTACGTCAAAGTCGTCCACAAGCTTCTTGACAATGGTGAACTTGTCGAGGAAACCGACGAGGACCTCGTCGAACAAGGAGACGAAGCTGTCGTCCAAGCAGCCCCTCGCCTGGCGGCCTCAAGCAATACTACCTGGAGACATTCCTCGGTGCCGGGCCGCAGGCCGGCGTCGTAGACCATCTGGCACAGCCGGCTGATGCTCGCGCTCATCGCATCCATGTGTCTAGCGTAGCTTCTAGTCAACTAATCTTGCGATTCAAGTGATCACTCAGCCCTTAGTTAGCGTGCGTAGGTGCGTAGGATTTCGTACTACTCCTCGGCCCTCTACTACACCTGCCTTTGGCTGTATGATAGGTGGGCCAGCCATCCCCTGGGGCCACGTGTCATTCACCCAAAGGCAGTTGCCGTAAGTCAATTAAGCTGCGTCCCCCTCCGTGCTGGTGCAGTATAGTCATCTCACCGGACCTCTAGTTGGGGCCAAATGAGAGAAGTTTGATGTTTACTGGTTTATTGGTCCCCTTTGCATTTTGCACCAAGTTTTGACCTTTGATTTAACTACTAAATGTTAATGCATGTAAACAAAAATGTTGTGTAAGTCACCTTACGAAAACCAAATAATCCCAAAATACTTAGGCACGGTGCATTAACTCCCTCCTTGTTTCTTATTTCGTGACATATCAACCAATGAGAGATGTGGGCCGTGCATGCTTTCAATGACTTGAGACTACCAAACATGACATGCAGTGTTTAGTTCATTACATGTAATCCTATTAGTACTCTAGTTAGGAGTAGCAAAAAAACATTAAGTTCTCTCGCCGATAGGAATAAAACACCATGTATTTATTTACAGAGGGAGCAGTACATTTTTGGTGACATGCATTACTAGATATTGCTAGTCAAATACTAAATTCCAGATGGACGTGGTAGTACTCCTAAATCCAGACGGTGATGCTACTAGTACTATTAGTAGTACTGCCAATGTAGTAGTAGGAATACTAGCACTGTACTATCTGTTGGTCAAATTATTACGTGCTGCTCCTCAAAGTGAAGTGACAAGACCTTGCGCCGGAGATGACACCTGAGTATAGGCGCCGTGTTCGGCATACCATAGTCAGTCTCACCGTCTGTAGTCACTATCATCATGGCTGTAGAGCTAGCCTTCTTACAACTAGCCCTGTTTGACATAATTTCCCGTGTGTAGATGCCTGTGCATTGCGCGGAACACCAAGATTGGGGGTGGACGGCTCCGGCAGCGGCCATCGCACCAGATTTTTCCACGGCCTTCTACTCCTAGAAGTGGTGGGGAGGAGATGAGGCTGATTGTGAGAGACAAGTAGTTGTATGTAAATAGGGAACAAGTGCGGGCATCTTTTTACAAAAATGAAGAAGCTTGGTTTGTATGCGTCAGATCTAGATCCGACGGCTATTGGTGGAAGATGGGAGGCACAACATCATCACCAAATCAGGTAATGTTTGATTCGCAGGATTTTGAAAATGCAGGAACCGAATAGGACACGGCAATATTACAAGTTTCAAACTGATATTACAAATGTTAGGAGTAATGCTGCACCTACGAAGAGGGAATTACTAGGAAGTTTACCTAAGAACTTTTGTTACTTTAGGTGGATGCAACATTATTGTACAAACTAAAATCCACCGCCCTGACAAGTCACTAATGGGAAAATAAGTTTTCGAGTCAGTGGCCACTTGATGTTTCAAAAAGAAATTCAGCTTCTGCGGAGAAATGAGCTCCATCGTGTACCCGCGCCAGTGTGGCTGGGCACGAAGCATGAGTACGTGCACGGTGCACCTATTCTCTTCTTGTATACGTACACCACCTACATGGGGTTGTGTGAGAGAGATACAAACCTAGGGAGATATAGTGTGTGGGTTCTTGGGAGTTTTTTGTGGACGGGGGTCAATCAAAAAATTTAACATATGCAATGTGTGTGAAATAGAGTCCTGGATATAACATATATATAGAGGGGGCGATCCACGAGAAGAGAGTGGAGGTATCATGGGCTTGAGGTGTCCATAGAATCGAAGAGAGGGATGATGTGTGTGTGTGTGTGTGTGTGCACGCGCAATCGATAAAGAGTGCCATCGAATTTGTGTGTGCCCACGTCAAAGATATAGAGTGGCTGGCCTACTGGAACGTGAGATGGGACATGTGCAGTTTGTCTCTGTGGCATGGATACGTACCTGCAGCGCTCGACTATCGGTGTGTGGTGGGGGAAGAGGGAGGCCCAATTAACTATAGAGGTACAATGGCTGGTATATGTGTGGAGGAGGAGAGAGGCCTACCTCGTGTATTAAGGAGATCGATCTGCCTCATGTATTAAGGGAGATCGATCGGCATCCATGCATATGTGCAGGAGATGAATAAGGTTGGGAGAGAGACAGAGCTAGAGTGTTGGAGGGGGTGGTAGTGGAGTTGCTTCTAACAAATGGTGGGATAGGCTTGCTAGACAAACGGAGGGCATGCCCGCAATATCAATAAGAGAGGAGATGGCTGCTTGTTGTCTGTGCACGTGCGTGTGAGAGACGGGTCAGGAGGCATGCACAAATGATGAGGGGGGACGATGTGGCTGTGGTAAGCAGACGTAACTACGTAGGAAGATCAATCGCCCTTTGTAAGAGAAAGGAGAGACATAACTTGTGAGGAACGTCGATCGATGGGGGGTAGTTAAAGTCGATCGAGTTATATGTTGGGAGATCGATCGGTATACATGCATGTGTGTGTTAGAAGCAAATGAGGCACGAGGAGAAGGATAGAGAGAGAGGGATGCATGTAGGAGGTGGTACGAGAGGCATACTATATCGAGGGGGAGGAGTGTGCGAGTACGAGAACGATGAAAAGAGTGGTGGGAGTGAGGCATGGACGGTGCCAAGAGAAGAGGGGAAGCTTGTGTATGTGCTAGGCACACCTGGCTAGAGAGGCATATCGATCGATGTGTGCCGTAAAGAAGGATCTGGGGGGCCTACACACACCATGGGTGAACGACCTAAACTGAAAAGATGAATTTGCGTGATGGAGCTAGAGAATGCTGAGGGAGGGTGAGAGGGATGCGGGCGTGTGCATGCACAAGAGAAAGTTAGCGCTAGCTACAAAGATAAGAGGGTTGTGCGGGTGCAAAAGACGAATAGAGATCATATATACTTCATTATAAAAAGCGAATTCGGATATTTGAAGAATTTATCATAGTGTTTCAAACCGACGGATGTGTGAATATATATAACGGTGATACACATGGTGTGGTTATGAACATGGTATACTACATTTAATATGTTTTATCTCTACTCTTATAAAAAAACAGAGTTGTTGATGATGGTGTGCCTGCTGATGGGGTTATGTACCTAGGGTAGGGTCATGGACCTGACCCAAGTAACTTACCCAAGGACATCCTTAGAAGAGGTCGCCTTCCAGTCGACCAACGAGGATTCACTCGACTGGTCTGAAGGACTCGACCACGAAGACTCACTCGACCACCAGGAGGTCAAGAGGCACTCTGCACTGCAACGGCCTGTAATCAAGTAGACTTTTATGATAGTAAAGGCCTTTATGTGGGGCGTTACCAGTAACGCCCCAGACTTAACTCACCTTAAACCCTCTCCTACGTGGGCTGGCTAGGGTCCTGGCGCACTCTATATAAGCCACCCCCCTCCACAGGCAGAGGGGTTCGGCACCTTGTAATTCATACATTCATAATCCACTCGACCGCCTCCGGGCTCCGAGACGTAGGGCTGTTACTTCTTCCGAGAAGGGCCTGAACTCGTACATCTTTTGTGCTTACAACCTCTCCATAGCTAGGACCTTGCCTCTCCATACCTACCCCCCACTCTACTGTCAGGCTTAGAACCACGACAGTTGGCGCCCATCGTGGGGCAGGTGTTTTAGCGATTCTGTGGAGAAGTTGCGATTCTTCCGAGTACTCTCATCATGGTGTCTGCTGGAGTTTTGGTCAAGGGTCAAGAGATCCGTCTCGGCACCCTCACCTTCATCGCCGACGACTCCGCATGGCTCCAGGAGGCTCCACTCGACGTAGACGCGCTCCCCGTCCGCGGTGCGACGCATTTTCGCGCATGTGTCCGCGGCGTTCTGCTACGGCAACCGTCGACCCAGTATCGGTCGGCTCCTCCATCGTCCACCCTCCCGGTCTCCCGCCAGCGCAAGCGCTCGGGCCGGTCGAGGCTTCAGCGATGGGTGAGTCACGCGGTGGCTCGCCAATCGGCCACTACACAAGTTGCGGCAATCGAGCCCAACGAATCTCTCTACGGCTTGTTCGATCAGTCGACTGGCTCCGGAGAGACTGCATCCGAGTGCGGAAGCAGTGATCCAGCGGCGGAAATCTTGATGGTCGACGGGCCCCATAGCCCTCCTGGCTTCGCCCATGGTGGTGGAGCAGGTGACGGCGGCGACCCTGCACGAGACTACGAAGAGTACCAGCCCGAGCCACTCGACTCTCTGCAAAGAGAAGAGCTTCGCCACAGGAACGAGGATCCCCTGCGTATTCCCATCGTAGGAGAAACCCCCGAGGCTCGTGCCTTGGAGGAGGCGCGTCTGGCCAATTTGGCCGAGCGCACTCGACTGGAGAACCTTCAGCGAGCACTCGACGAGCGCGCGCGGCAACGAGTTCCCGACACCAGTCGACGTCAACTCTTCCCGCCGACTCAGGTATATCGAACCCCAATTCAGAATTTAGCAGCTGCGACCCGTATAGCAGAGTCCATTCAGCCTTCGCAGTCGGAAGCTGGCAGAGGTTTTTTGCAGATCAGGGATCTGCTCCGGGCAGCAGGAGATCAGAATTCAGCCATGTCTCAGTCGCGCAACAGAATTCACAGTCGATCTGTCACTGTGAATACGGTTCAGTCGGCTCACAGCCCCAGATCGCCTCCGCGACGCGAAGGGCGTGAGAATCGGCGAGATCAATATGGCGACAGACTCGACCGAGATGATAGGCGTCGAGTGCCCTATTCCCCTCCGAGGGGTGGGTCTTACGCTCCTCGGCAGCCAGATGATAGGCGTCAGTACAGTACAGGGCGTAGGGTTCCAGTTGACCCCAGAGAGCCAGGCTTCGACGCGCGATCCATTATCATGCAAGGGTTGGTCGACCGGAACAGAGCCCATCGAGGCGCACTCGACAGAGATGTACCCACGAGCAGTCGAGTACATGTTTCTGGTCCTGAATGTTTCAGCAGAGCTATCAGAGCCGCAGTTATCCCCCCCCCAATTTCAGGTTGGCAACAGGAGTCAGCAAGTTCACTGGTGAGTCTAAGCCTAAAACTTGGCTTGAAGACTACCGAGTGGCAGTTCAGATCGGTGGTGGGAACGACGAGGTGGCCATGAAGCATTTGCCCCTCATGTTGGAGGGTTCTGCCAGGGCATGGTTGACTCAATTACCTCCTAGCAGCATTTACACTTGGGAAGATCTGTCCCGAGTGTTCGTCAGAACGTTTGAAGGGACTTGCAAGCGACCAGCGGGATTGACAGAGTTGCAAGTCTGCGTGCAGAAAACTAATGAGACTCTCAGAGAGTATATTCAGAGGTGGATCACTTTGCACCACACTGTGGAAAATGTCTCTGATCATCAGGCAGTATGCGCCTTCAAAGACGGCGTCAAGAACAGAGAACTGAGTTTGAAATTTGGTCGAACCGGTGACATGACCTTGAGTCGGATGATGGAGATTGCTACCAAGTACGCCAACGGCGAAGAAGAAGACCGACTCCGAAGCGGCAAGCACAAGCCGAGTCAGTCGGAAAAAGGAAACACCAGTCGGAAACAGAAGCGGAAGGCTGAACCGGCAGCTCCTGGAGAGGCTCTGGCCGTGACTCAAGGAAAGTTTAAGGGGAAACCAAAAGGATCCTGGAACCCCAAGAAGGTAAAGGATAAAGAAGGGAACGACGTGATGGATATGCCGTGTCACATTCACACAAAGAAAGATGAAGAGGGGAATATCATTTACCCAAAGCACACCACTCGCCAATGTCGACTCCTGATCCAGCAGTTTCAGGGGAAACAGTCTAAGGACAAGGAGAAGGAGTCGGACAAGGCCGAAGACAAAGAGGACAGTGAGGGAGGATATCCGCATATCAACTCCACTCTGATGATCTTTGCAGATGTGGAAAGCAGAAGTCGACTGAAAGTGATTAACCGAGAGGTGAACATGGTTGCCCCAGCAAAGGCAAATTATCTGAAGTGGTCTCAAACACCCATCACATTCGACCAATCTGATCACCCGACTCATATTGCCACCCCCGGGAGGCAAGCTTTGGTGGTCGATCCAGTTGTCGAAGGCACTCGACTGACAAAGGTGCTGATGGATGGTGGAAGTGGGCTGAACTTATTGTATGCAGACACATTGAAAGGTATGGGCATTCCGATGTCCCGACTGAGCTCTAGTAACATGAGCTTCCATGGAGTTATACCAGGGAAGAAGGCCGAGTCACTCGGCCAGATAGCTTTGGACGTAGTGTTTGGTGATTCGAAGCATTTTCGCAAGGAAAAGTTGACGTTTGAGGTCGTGGATTTTCAAAGTGCATATCATGCCATTTTGGGGAGACCAGCCTATGCACGGTTCATGGCTCGACCATGTTACGTGTACCTCAAACTGAAGATGCCCGGTCCCAAAGGTGTGATCACTGTCACCGGTGATAGGAAAAAGGCAGAGGAGTGCTTTCAGAAGGGCTCCAAGATTGCCGATTCCCAAGTGACAGCGGTCGAGTTCGAAGAATACAAGCAAAACGCAGATCCGAGTGACTTGCTGCGATCCAAGAAGCCCGCCACAGAGTCTGCATTCCAGTCGTCCGGTGAGACGAAGCCTGTTCACATTCACCCGACCGACCCCGAAGCAGCTCCGACCCGCATCTCCACAACACTCGACCCAAAATAGGAAGAAGCGCTCATCCAGTTCCTCCGTGAGAACTGGGACATTTTTGCATGGAAGCCCGCTGACATGCCAGGTGTTCCCAGGGGACTGGCTGAGCATCGCCTAAGAGTCGACTCGTCTGCAAAGCCAGTCAAAGAGCATCTTCGGTGGTCCGCCGTCCAGAAGAGAAAGGCCATCGGTGAAGAAGTGGCTCGACTGTTGGCGGCAGGATTTATCCGAGAGATATACCACTCCGAGTGGCTCGCTAATGTCGTCATGGTTCCTAAGAAGGACAAGTCGCTCCGAATGTGCATTGATTTCAAGCACATCAACCGGGCCTGCCCGAAAGATCACTTTCCTCTCCCTCGCATAGATCAAATTGTTGACTCGACCGCGGGATGCGAGAGGTTGTCTTTTTTAGATGCTTACTCCGGGTACCACCAGATCCGTCTGTACGGGCCCGATGAGGTAAAAACAGCTTTCATCACTCCATTCGGGTGCTTCTGCTATATCACCATGCCATTCGGCCTCAAGAATGCCGAAGCCACATTTATGCGAATGATTCAGAAGTGTCTACTCACCCAAATCAGTCGGAATGTGGAAGCTTATATGGATGATATTGTTGTCAAGTCACGAAAAGGTTCCGACCTGCTCGCTGACCTCGCCGAAACATTTGCCAACCTCAGAAGGTATGATATCAAGCTCAATCCATCAAAGTGCACATTTGGAGTTCCTGGTGGCAAGTTACTCGGTTTTCTCGTTTCCGAACGGGGAATCGACGCTAACCCAGAGAAGATTGGCACTATTCTCCGAATGAAACGCCCTGTGCGAGTGCACGATGTCCAGAAGCTTACTGGATGCTTGGCCGCATTAAGTCGATTCATCTCACGACTCGGTGAAAAGGCACTGCCTCTTTACCGACTGATGAAGAAGGCTGACAAGTTCGAGTGGAATCCAGAAGCTGATGCAGCGTTTGCCGAGCTAAAAGCTCTGCTCTCCACCCAGCCGGTGCTTGCTGCTCCAATCAGCAAAGAGCCTCTGTTGCTCTACATCGCAGCCACAGGACAAGTTGTCAGTACTGTGCTAACGGTCGAGCGGGAAGAAGAAGGAAAAGCTCTCAAAGTTCAGCGCCCAGTGTATTATTTGTCTGAAGTCTTGACTCCATCCAAGCAGAGATATCCTCATTATCAGAAGCTTGTGTATGGAATATACATGACCACAAAGAAGGTTGCTCATTATTTCTCTGACCATTCCATCACAGTCGTCAGCGACGCTCCACTATCAGAGATTTTGCACAACAGAGACGCAACTGGTCGAGTGGCCAAATGGGCGATTGAACTTCTTCCCCTTGATATCAAGTTTGAGGCAAAGAAAGCCATTAAGTCCCAGGCGATAGCAGATTTCCTCGCCGAGTGGATTGAACAACAGCAGCCGACTGAAGTTCAATCGGAGCATTGGACCATGTTTTTCGATGGCTCTAAGATGTTGAATGGTTCCGGTGCTGAGGTTGTCCTGGTTTCCCCCAGAGGAGATAAGCTCAGATATGTGCTCCAGATTCACTTTGATTCCTCCAACAATGAGGCAGAATATGAGGCCCTCCTATATGGGTTGCGCATGGCCATTTCACTCGGCGTCCGTCGCCTAATGGTCTATGGCGACTCGGATTTAGTGGTCAATCAGGTGATGAAAGAGTGGGACGTGAGAAGCCCAGCCATGACTGGATACTGCAGTGCAGTGAGGAAGCTGGAGAAGAAGTTCGAGGGGTTGGAGCTCCATCATATACCCCGACTGAAAAATCAAGCAGCTGATGATCTAGCAAAGATAGGTTCCAAGAGAGAAGCCATTCCGAGTGGTGTGTTCTTGGAGCATATACACACTCCGTCAGTCAAAGAAGATCCTTTCACCGAAGAAACTCCGCAGCCCAAGGGCGCCACAGATCCGACTGAAGTTGAAGTCCCAGCGGTGGTCGACTTGATCATGGAGGTTTTGGTGGTCATTCCCGACTGGACGATTCCGTATGTCGCATATATCTTGAGGAAAGAGCTTCCGGAGGATGAGGAAGAGGCTCGACAGATCGTCTGTCGATCTAAGGCCTTTACCGTAATCAAAGGACAATTATACAGAGAAAGCGCGACTGGAGTCGGTCAGAAGTGCATAACACCAGAAGAAGGTCGACTCATCCTCAATGATATTCACTCGGGGACCTGTGGTCATCATGCGTCCTCTCGGACCATCATGGCCAAAGCATACCGAGCCGGATTTTACTGTCCCAAGGCGAATGAGATGGCAAAAGAGATAGTAGATAAGTGCGAGGGATGTCAGTTCTACTCGAATATGTCGCACAAGCCTGCGTTAGCTTTGAAGACCATCCCGCTCGTCTGGCCTTTTGCAGTTTGGGGGCTGGACATGATCGGTCCTTTGAGAACAGGACGAAGTGGCTTCACGCATTTACTGGTGGCAGTCGACAAGTTCACCAAGTGGATCGAGGCTAAACCAATCAAGAGCCTTGACACCGGTACTGCTGTTAGCTTCATCAGGGAACTAATATTCAGATATGGAGTCCCGCACAGCATCATTACGGATAATGGGTCGAACTTTGACTCAGAGGAATTCAGAGCTTTCTGCGACTCCCAGGGCACACGGGTCGACTACGCATCAGTCGCCCATCCGCAGTCGAATGGACAAGCAGAGCGAGCTAATGGACTGATTCTCAAGGGACTGAAGCCTCGACTGATGCGTGATCTCAAACACGCGGCTGGAGCTTGGGTCGACGAACTTCCATCTGTACTCTGGGGACTGCGGACCATGCCTAATCGGTCGACCGGAAGAACTCCATTCTTCTTGGTCTATGGAGCTGAAGCGGTCTTGCCGAGTGATCTTCTCCACAATGCTCCTCGAGTTGAAATCTACAACGAAGCAGAAGCTGAACAAGCGCGGCAGGACGCAGTCGACCTTTTAGAGGAAGAAAGGGAGATGGCTCTGATCCGGTCGACCATCTACCAACAAGATCTGCGGCGTTTCCACGCCCAAAACGTGAGAGGTCGAGCCTTCCAGGAAGGAGATTTGGTTCTCCGAGTGGATCAGCACAAACCACACAAGCTTGCTCCTTCTTGGGAAGGCCCCTTCATCGTCACCAAGGTTCTCCACAACGGGGCATACCGTCTTTACAACGTCAAGCATAATATCGACGAGCCCCGAGCTTGGAACGCGGAGCTACTCCGCCCGTTTTACACTTAAGCTTTATCACTCGGATGAGTTGCAATAAAATACTTCTGTAGTTCATGGACCTCAAAATAATAAGCGTCATAGTTCCTCCATAATATCTATCACTTTTTATTTTTTGTCCAATGAAATTCCCCTCAGTGGGTGACTTAGCTGCGAATCCGTTTCGCCTAAGTTTGTAAAAATCCTACCGAGTGGTGAGCCAGACTCCCACTCGGAGGCTTAGCCGCGAATCCGTTTCGCCTAAGTTATCAAAATCCTACCGAGTGGTGAGCCAGACTCCCACTC